>NC_134464.1:54038069-54338286 GCF_047948215.1 Lycorma delicatula | reverse complement strand
ATTAAAAATGTTGAAATCTGCATAAGTTGCAATCAGTTTTAATAGAACACAACAAAAAAAAAATCTGGTTTATAAAGATATGCATTTTTTTAGATGTCAATTATTAAATTTACAGTTTTTTTGTCAGCGGAAAGGAAAATCTGTTAAAAAGAATGTCCTCAAACTGAATTATCATTCGGTGAGAAATTTAGGGTCACAACTCGATTCAATTTCGTTGAAAAAAAAAAAGGCTTATAAAACAATCATTTTTTAAAAGATTTCAGAATTATGTGCAGAACGCAAAAGTTGCAGTTTAAAAATCTCACATCATAAAATTTATATATAAGTTTATGAAAGATGCTTCTTAAGAGTAATAGTTTATTTTACTGAAATACATTAATTCGGTCAATAGATTTGAACTTTTATTTAGTTTTAAGGGAGAAACCAGGCGGATAGAAAATAACCATTTCTAGATCCATATTTAGGTTCTCTTTTTTTAATAATTGGGGAACACACTAGAAAATGAGTAAAACTAATTTCTACATTTTACGCCCTATTTCTTTAATTATAATTAAGGTCTAAAGCATTAATTTTTTCTTTAAACTGATATTAGGTAAGTTTAGTTAAAATTGTTTATTTATTAGTTGAAATGTTTTACATAATTAAAAGAAAAAACTATCAGTCTACGTTTTTTTAAATCGCTCTGTTATCTGTAATGTGATAGAAGAAAAGCGCTGATATTCTGACAATAAAACTGAAATACAGATAAATATCTTTCCTCCAGCTTACTAATGCAGCAGAACTTATTTTACTATCATTAAAAACCTGTTTCCACCGTACGAAAATTATTAAGATTTAAATTATTAAGTATTAAAACTATTAAAAATAAAAGTTCAATTTCACTATTATGGTCCATTGTAGCTAAGAATATTTTTCCTAATTTTATAAGATACAAGAAAAAAAAGTTTTTCTTTTCAAAAGGAAAAAAAAGACACAAAAGTATAAAATGAAGTTATATGTACGCAAAATGATAGGAAAATTCAATTTCAGGTGAGAATGTGTATGCTTTATTCTAAAATAATTTATCTGAAAAAAAACCATCAGGTAAAAGATTGTACACCGATGCTCCTTCCGCATTGATATTCCCCTCGACTAATTCTAAAATGCAATTTTTCATTTTAATAGTAAAATATAAAATATTTAAAATCCAGAATAGAAATCATGCTTTAAAAATAAAATTCTTTATTATTCTACATTCCTACTTTTAAATGATTAAAATTGCAATTATATAGGTATGACAAAACATTTTTAAAACTATTTTAACAAAAAAAAAAAACATTTCCAAATAAAGATTTATGTTTTTCTGATATCCGTATTTTACGTACACGTAGCAGCGTAATAAAAATTAAAATGAATTTTTTCTTCATTATAAGCGTAACGTTTAATATAGTTATAAAAATTATATAAATCAATAATTTCTTTTAACACAAGCCTGTTTTAAAAGGGGCTTAATTCAGATAAACCAGGCATCTAAAAAAAAACATGTTTGCAAAAAAATAAATATTAAACAGATATTATTCTATGTAAGACAGATTAAAAAGATAAATGTGGCTATCATTAAATTCCGTTATGTCAGTATAAAATTATTTTTTTCAACTTAATTAACATTTAACTTTATTTTAATTACTACTTTGAAGCGACAAAAAATACATTCCTGATATTAAAATTATTAATATTACTTTTTAAAGACATTAAAAAATCCAATTTATTTAAAAAAAATTGGTATACTTAATTTAAATAAGCATACCGCATTATCCAATCGACATAAATCATAAATTTTCATCGACAAGTTTATCTTAACGTGCTGCATATATGGTTCCATAATCATTATTTTTAGAAAATCTGCAACTGTCTGTTGAGGTTGAAAGGCTTCAGCAAAAATTGTCTGTCCAGTTTGTATATTTATGAATATGATATGCAGCTTCTTTCATTTTTTGAGTTGCAGCAACCATCTTTTATTTATGAGTAGCATTCGGTTTATCCTTTTAATAGGTATTTAGACTAACCATTTTTTAAGACTAATGTTGAACTACAGACAATTTAAAGACCAACACTGACACCGACAAACACACGCGCGCGGGGTCGAACGGACGGACAGACGTGTAAAAATGTATATATTAATCTGAAATTACATACAATCTCTGTAATTTTTTAAGCACTGTTATTACATGTACTGATGATGTAATGATAGTATAATAATGAATTAACAACAAATAGTTTTACCAAACTAAGAAAATTTGTCCGAATAATAAAAAAAAAACAACTAATTATATTAAACTCCAAACCACTTTAGATTATAAGCTGAGTTAATACAGCTGATTTTGGCCACAAAACTAATGCAGTTACACGGAGTATATCATGAAGTTCTCTTAGGACTTTCTTATAACCTATCCTACTTGTGAAAATAAGGAAAAATGTTCACGTAAAACATACGTCCTAAAATGTTTTGTTTGCAAATTACAGCTAGTGAAAGATATCGCTCTGATTTCAACTATCTTGGTGAAATGAGGACGTACTGGAATTTATTAAATGTTAATTACGGGGCAAAATTAGTGATTAATTATGGTCTTTGACCTCGAAAATTGAATAAAATAGGTTCCAGAACCGTATCTGCAATAATTTTTGAGAAATCTGGGGTAAAAACCAATAAATTGAGAATCAAAACCCTTGATTCTCAATTTATTGGTTTTTTTATGTTTGACATATAATAACTTTGTTAAGTAGATAATAAGCACATACAACCTTTACACAAACTTGTAAAAAATTTAATTCTGAACAAAACAGTGTAAATTAAGTTGAAATAACAAAGAAAAGTTAGAAAAATTCAATATTTTATTTAGAAACAGTTCATTAATACATTTGTCATAAAAGTACTTATTTAATGTAAATAAAAACCAAATTCTTTTTTCGTGAAAGAGTTGTAAAACAAAAATTTACGGTTAACAATTGCTGTTAAACATATTTTTAAAAACTTTAAATTACACAATTGTAAAATAAAAATAAATAAATCAAATTACAGATAATATTTTTTTCATTAATGACAGAAATATAATAAATTATTTTTACATTTATTATTTCAAAGTCGGCAATAAAATATCAACAGCTGATTAACAATATGCAATACTGTATTAGGTTTAAATCATTCTGTAAGGTACATTAAGTATATCAGGTACTGTGAACTCTGCTGTCGTTGGCGAAAGTATCCATGAATTTTAATTTTTTACGAGAAGTTGTCTTTGAATTAATGCCGTACTTATTTTCAACAGAAGAATATGCTGATATAGTATTCATTTTGGATGTGTGTAATTGTAATGTTACAGCTGCTGCAGTAGAATGAATATGAAATAAGTTTTTCAAATCGCAAGATTCCAGATCCCAAAACAATTAGTGCAACTTTTCGCAATCTTCGGGAAACAGGTTCACTACCTATTCATACCAGCTACGAATGATCTATCCAACATGCTGTTATTGATGACATTGTTATTAATGTAATCTAAGCATCAGTATATGACAAGGACTTTAATTAGGAAGCAGAATTAGTGATTATATATGGTTTTTGACCTGAAAAATCGAAAATAAATAGGTACCAGAACCTATTTCTAAGCAGATCGGAGTTTCACATTCGATGGTTTGGAGGACACTTAAGCAAAACACGTTTTTTATCATGAACAGCCAGCTCAACCTCAACTCCTAGGAGATGCTCTGCTTCGCTTGGAGTTAATAACTTTACAAGTATGTTTTGCTTACCGAAGAGGCGGATTTCACTCGAAATGGCATCAACAACTTATGTAATGAGTATACATGGTCATAAGTAAATCGTCGTGAAATGGTGGAAGGCAATTTTCAACACCGATTTAGCGTTAATGTATGGTGTGGCCTTCTTCACAATCACCTATTCGGATTGTTCATATTACCTTTTTTTCCTGTTTAGCCTCCGGGAATCACCTCAGGTATTACTTCAGAGGATGAATTAGGATGATATGTATGAGTGTAAGTAAAGTGTAGTCTCGTAGGTCGACAATTTCTGAGATGAGTAGTTAATTGAAACCCAACCACCGGACAACGGTACCCACGATCTAGTATTCAAATCCATATAAAAGTAATTGCCTTTACTAGAATTTGAATGTTGGAACTCTCGACTTCGAAATCAGCTGATCTGCGAAGACACGTTCGCCACTAGACCAACCTGGTGGGTTCATTCATATTACCTGGCCGCTTAAATGCAGAGGTCTACTCACACTTTCTTCAAAAGAAATGTTGCTGTTGCTTGCAGATGTTCCTCCAGTGCTGAGATGCAAAGTATACTTCCAGCACGATGGCTTGCCTACCCATTTCTCTTGTACTGTTTGCACTCACTTAAATCATTATTTCCATGAAAAATGGATCGGTCGTGGAATCCACATTCCTGACCACCAAGATCATGCCATCTAACACCTTTAGATTTTTGCGTTTGGGGATGGATGGGAAATATTGTATATAAAACAAAAAAAAAAAACATTGTCAGGAATTAATGGCATTATGGATGCGGCTGGGCAACTTACGGACAGCCCTAAAAAACTGAGTAAAAGGTACAACAAAAGCAGTACAGAAGCATACCAAGAAATATAATGAAAATGGCGAACTCATTTTTGAACATTTACCATAAACTGGGATGTATAATGCACTTTGGTCTAGTGTGCTGTTTCTAAACAAAAAAATTCAAATTTTTCTTTGTTTTATTCAACTTATCTTACAATTTATTCAGAATTAAATCCTCTACAAGTTTTGTTAAAAGGTTTTACGTGTATATTCTCAAATTGACAAAATTATTGTACGTTAAACATAAAAAACAGGGGTTTTACCCTAATTTACTGGTTTTCACCTCAGATTTCTCAAAAACAACTGCAGCAGATATGGTTCTGGGACATATTTTATTCGATTTTTCAGGTAAAAAAACTATAAGAAATCACTAATTTTGCCCCTTAATTTATATTCTAAAAATTTCAGTACGACCTAATTTTACTGGAGTAGCTGAAATCTGAACGAAATCTTTCACTAGCCGTAACTCACAAAAGAAGCGCAGTTTAGGAAATTTATGTTTATATCAACTTTTTCCATTATTTTCATGCGTAGACTAGGTTATCAAAGTCCCATGAGTACTCTGTGATACACCTGTAAATTACATTAAAAAATATATCCACATGTTAAGAATGCTTTCATATCTTGAAATACACAATTTTAAATGATGAGAGGTAAACCAGACTTTTCATAATATTTAATAGTAATGAAAATTAATTTATTTTTATGAGCGATCAATCTTTTTACGCATAATGTGATAACAAATAATAATCTAGAGCTATCTGTAATCAGCAGTAAAAGCAACCTAATGAGGGGATAATCAGATTCGGTACAGCAGAAGAGGCAAGAAAAGTGAATGACCATCAACTGCAAATGGATTTCAAAAGTATTGTGATACAAATTTTCCCATGCTTAAATAAGTAAATAATTTACTTTATGTACAGATCACCGAGCTGGTCGTGTGGTTCAAATTAACAGATTCAACAGAATAAACTGTTATTCAATAGAAAATAATTTCAATCATTTTTCTATAGTTTATTCTCAGCTTTTTCTTCTTGAATTTTTTGACAACAGCCCTTCAATCTGGTCTATTTCCTATCTTCCTCTCATAATATCGTTGGTATTTAAAAAAACGACCGATTAATCTTGACTTATTTTCCATATTCTTCCAAATACAGCACATTTTCTCGATAAACTAATTTATTCATACCCTGTCTCTCAAACAAATTCTCAATATTCTTCTACAACATCGTTATTCAGAAGAGGTTAATCTACTTTTCTTCCTATAATCCTATTTTCAGATCCAAAAAGATAAAATTTTAATAATTTTTTCCTTGTTACTCAACATACTATTTGAAATAAAAAGACATTTCTTTGATCGAATGCTTCTTTCTCTCGACCGATTTTAGTTTTTATTTTCTTAATTTGTTTTTCCAGAAACTAAATCCATTATCTTTTACTACTTCACAGCTTAGTATTTATTTTTTAATTTTTATCTCTTCAGTTTTAATTTATTAATATTTATCCATCTTTACCAGCACCCTGTTCAGATCTTTTTCACTTACTACCAGTAATTCAATATTATCTGTGGACTAACAGCGTATTTCCTAATACCTTCAGAAGAAAAATTAAACAGACTATCAGGAAAAAAAACACCACTATTACTTGAAATATGTAAACAAAAGTTCATATTTATTAATTATATTATCATTCATGTAGATCAAGAATGTCGATTTCCAAACCTTTCTGTCGATTAATTACAATTAAAACAAAAAATCACGGTTATTTAACAAAAATAATTTCTGAGCATTTTAATAGTGAAACTTACATTAAAAATTTACTGGAAAAAAGCATGTGCAATACGAGTGTATTTTACAGTGATATTTTTAAAAACAGCTTAAAACAGAAAGCATATTAATTAAAATTATATAACACTCGTCTGATTTTGGATTCAACAGCCAATTCTCTGCAACCTTAAAAAATATTACTTTGACCCCCATAAGATAGCTTCCAGTCTTAATGGAAACGAGGTCTTTCATTCGAGGTGGCTAATTATCCTGTATAAAGTGAATCCAAAGGGTACAAATCTATAAGATTTAGTAATTTCTAGTTTGTTGATGAAAATAATAGAGTATTGATACAATAATTTAAAATTTTCATTAGCATCATTTGGTGGTGAAGATCTTCACTACCAAAATAATTCATATAAAATCATTTCAAAGGGTACAAATCCACAAGATTTAGTAATTTCTGGTATTTATTTCATAATGAAGAATATACAAAATTGTTAGAGTACTTTGCTCCCGCAGATTCGAGTGTCCAAAATAATTCATATAAACTCGTTTACTAAAATTATTACCAATACAAGAATTAATTGAGATTATTATTTACAAAAATTATTCGGCTGGAATTCCAGCCAACAAAATATCCTATATAAAGTGAATCCATTCACTTGAATGAAGAGTACAAAATCCATTAGATTTAGTAATTTCTGCTATTTAAACTTTTCAATTACATTTTTGCAATTTTATATAATATTTAAAATTAACATTTTTAACAATAATAAAGCGATTCCTCGTATATGAGGAATCGCCTATATGGGAAACGATTTAGAAATTGGATTCAAAATAAAGAATCTAAAGAATTAATCGACTCGAATTCCGATGGGGTAAACACTATTTATGCAGAAACTTTGGCTCCTCGGAATTCCGATGGGGCAAACACTATATATGTAGTTAATAAAAATCAATTAGATTTAGTAATTTCTGGTATATAGATGAATAATTTAAACTTTTAAAGACTGTAGCGGCAAATTAAAAAAATTAAAGACAGTGTCTGTAAACAAGGTAAAATAGAAATAAATAAAATCTCATCGTCTTGTAAAACATATTTATTATTTTGTAAATTTATTATACATTGAGCCGACTAAAACTGCGAAATAATCTGTTTTATTGCGAAATAATTTGGTGGCTGGAATTCCATCCACCAAATGATTCGGTTTCTTCCTAGTTAAAAGCCGCGGAATCAATAATTTATTTAAATGGTGGCAATATAAAATCCAAAAAGCCTCTAATTTTAAAGACTAAAATAAAATGAAAATGTGTTTTTTACTAACTCGGTTAACAGTTTTGATTACTTTTAAATTTATTTTATGTTTTAAAAAATCGGGTATCATTACTTTCAGCAAAAGCGGGATGATGGGTGATGGAGGTTGTAGATTTATTGATGAGATGGCTAATGACACCATGATTGTGTATATCTTATTATAATGTTTGGTCATCACTACTTTCAGCGTAATCTAGGGCTTAAACAATTGTATTATAAATTGACCGATTCGTCATAAAAAAATATCCCTTGTACGTGACTGATTGTTCACGACAGGATGAATCGTTAAAAATGAGCATTATTGACTTGCAAATTAATATTGAAGTTGAAGATAATTTTAAACCAAATACAATCGCGTATTGGTTATATTAATATATAAAAATGTAGTGGCTTACTCGCCGTTAACCGGCAAAGTAATTAAACAACCTTCATAAGTAGAAATTTTAATTATTTTTTTTTTGCTTTCGCTGAAAGTAATGATGTCAGATTTTTAAATTAATTTAAAAGTGATTAAAACTGTTAACTGAGCACATTTTCATTTTATTTCAGCACCAGTTTCAAAAAAAAATGTTCTGAACTCGAGAACGGGTGGACTTGGGCGGATGAAACTAGCGCCAATCGATTCAAAAAAACTGGAAAGTACCTTTTCGGTTAAGCTTTTCAAAATCGCGTTAGAATTGGGGTAGAACGTACCGTTTTTGAGATACGGCCTATTTTTAAAATTCGGCAGAATCTTTTGATTAATTTACACATATACGGGTTTAATCTTCTTTAATGTATTTGAATAAGTTACATACATACTGGATCAATTTATTGAAATCGATTATTGAAGAAAACATTTTGCTTTCGATGAAAGTAATGATATCCGATTTTTTTAAATTAATTTAAAAGTGATTAAAGCTGTTAACCGAGTATGTTTTCAATTCATTTCGGCACCAATTTAAAAAAAAAAATTGTAAAAAGGGCGTAACTTGAGAACGGCTGGACTTGGGGGGATGAAAGTACCGGCAATCGATTCAAAAATTTGGAGAGTACCTTTTCGAATAAGCCTTTCAAAATCACGTTAAAAATCGTCTAGGACGCACCGTTATCGAGTTACGCCTTTTTTAAATTTAAAATTTTTTGGATTTTTGTAGTAAACAGTCGCTTTAGTGGTGAGAATTTAACTGGTAAGTGGCGGTCGATGTCGTGAAAAGAGACCTGAGGCTCTCGATCAATCAGCGCTCGTGAATAGAAACCTCAACCCCTACTGTAAAGTGGTGGGGGGTGATTACAGCAGGAGTTGAGGTTGTGGTGAGGGGAATCTTCTATAATGTATTGAATAATTTACTCGTATACGGGTAAAGTGGTGGGGGGAGGATCGACCAATCAACGCTCGTGAATAGAAACCTCAACCCTTACTGTAAAGTGGTGGGGGGTGATTACAGCAAGAGTTGAGGTTTCTATACTAGTATTAATATAACTTAATAATTATAGTTATTAACTATATTAATACAGAGTGTCCCATATATAAAACCCAACCCATCAAACACTCATCCATGAAATTTCAAAAGTCAAGCTTACTCCTCTACTCGTTACTGAAATGGACTCGTCCAACATCTGAACATCGCGGCGACGCAGTAGAACACTACCGATAGTAACAACAATGCAATCATAACGTTCAGTGTATTGCTAGAGACAAATGGTGTTTTCGTTAGATGAACGTGTTTTCATTGTTGAGTCGTACTTCAGTACGAAATCAGTGGTTGCAGTGCAAGATTTGTTTCGCCATAAGTACCCAGATAAACCAGCTCCTAACAGAACATCAGTATTAAGGTTAGTTGCAAAATTTAGAGAGACTGGTTCTGTTAATAACAAGGAACACAAAAGATCTGCGTCAGTGTTGAATACATATACAGTCACTGAAATCAAAGACCGATTACTCGCCTCGCCAAATAAATCGATCAGACGTTTGTCTGCTGAAATTAATTTGTCTAAATCAACTGTTCATCGGGCGACCAAACAATTACAATTACGACCTTATCGCATTCAAACGGTTCATCGACTTCTTGAGCCCGACAAAGAAAAACTGCTACAATATTGTCAATGGTTCCGTCGATTTCTGCGCGAGGGAATTAATGTTATGGATTCGTTATTTTTCACAGATGAAGCACAGTTTCATTTGGATGGCTACGTAAACAGCCAAAACAGTAGAATTTGGAGTGCTGAAAATCCCCACGTTTATCACGAAAAACAATTACACCCGCAGAAGTTGGGCGTGTGGTGCGCGATATCGCGGACGAAAATAATCGGTCCTATTTTTTTCGAGTACACCATTAATGCAGAACGATATCAGGATATTTTATTTCAGTTCATTGCACTCTTGGAAGAGGAAGACAGACACTGCTGGCTACAACATGACGGTGCGACATCGCACTACGCTGGTTCAACTTCTGATTTCGCTGGGGAATTCTTTGGTAATCGTGTTATCGGTCGAGGCTTGTGGCCACCAAGATCTCCAGATTTGACTGCGGCGGATTATTTTCTATGGGGTTACCTCAAAGAAAAAGCCTACAGCAAAAAACCACGAACACTTGAACAACTGAAAGTCAATATTGAACAAGCTGTATTAAATATGCAGCCACAAACTTTGAAAAAAGTTGCAAGAAACGCTGTAAAAATTGAAGCTTGTATTCATAAAGATGGCGGCCACTCCCAACATTTACTCTAAATGTAAGGTAATGGATGGTAATAATAAAAATTACATTTACACATGCCTTTTTATATTTCAATACCTACCAATATAAGGTTGGGTTGCGTTTTATATGAGACATCCTGTATAACTAGATATTATTAATATAACTTACACTGATAAACTAGGCAATATTATTAAACAAATTTGTAAAAAATATTTGGATTTATTGTGTAGAATTAATGCAATTACAGACTACGATGTTTTATAATATAGAAAAGCAAACAAGGAGCTTTATGATGTTTTTGAGTTTGTAGGTAGTACCAAATCAAGAGGATTTATAGCAAAATAAAAAATTTTCAATGTTTGCTTGTGATCTGCCTACCCTTCACTTTGCCAAAACCACTTGAAACGATCTATTAATATATTTTCTATATTCAATCTTATAAAGTAAATTTGATACAACTTTGTATTAGTGGTAAGTAATTAGATGACGTAATGTTATTACGATAAAGATAATAAAATCGATTAGGAAGGATTGTAAGGACAAGCTTTTGAACAATCGCCTTCAGCAGAATGAATTCACGACAGGTTTGTATTGTGTATTGCGAAAATTTTAATCTTAAAATTTACAAGTTGTCTTTTAGTATTAGCTCACCTTACATAGCACCTATACATTCATCTTTTATATTCAATACATTTAATTCGGTTAAGTTACATTTCCATTTAAAAAAATAAGTAAATAGAAGTAATATAAGAACAGTTTATTTTATTTTGACTTCGACCTGGACTATAATTTTTACCTTTATTTTACAGACTTTCTGACTTCACAGAGATTTTACAAAATTGACGGTTACTGCAGAATTCGACAATCTTTTTCTATCAAGATTAAAAAAAAGCGCCTACAGTCTATTTTTCAAATGAAATGCACTCAATTTTTAACAGGAATTTGTTTAATAAGTACGTGATCAAATGAAAATATGTACAGTTACACTTCCAGTCATAATTAATAAAAGATATACACTATTTTTATACTTATATAGACGTATAAAATTTAAACGAGTCATATTACTAGAGAATATATCGATACAAAAATAATCAAATCGTAAGCAAATTGTAAATGTATTTTATGAAATTGTTAATTAAAGTAAAATAAATACAAAAGTGAAAGAAAAAAGTCATTACAAACATATAGAAGGCGGGCAAGAAGGGGCAGTAATATTAATATACGGTTCTGATTGGTCAATGATTAATGCTAGACACAGCAACACGCGCTCTCACTTTCTGCATTTAACTCCACTTGAAACTGTAGTACTTAGGTACTCAAAAGACATTTTTTTTGGCCTTTTTCACACAATAATAATGATAACCTAGATTAATTATTGCGGTGCAATAGATTTAAATTACACCTTGGGCTAAAATAATTTAATTTAATGGTGACATTAATAGCGATCAAAAATATAAGTAATAATAAATATAACAAAAACCTCACGCAGTTGGAATAATTATTTTTCGATTTACAGGTATGAATTTTCTTTAATGTAACGAATTAAAATTTTGCTTATTTTCTGCTGTAAGTTTATTCTTTCATTTACACGATGAAAAAAAATCATTATATTTACACTTTGAAACTCTAAGTTGTTAAATATACAAATTTCTAAAAATTAAAATGCAGGAGTAAAACTAAAATGTGATGTAACGCAATAAAAAGGAAGATCAATGAGAAATTAAAACATATTACATTATATTGTTTCCACATCTTTATCAAAAGGCAGGGAAACAACAGAAGTTTCAGTATTTTTTTATTATTTGGATAGTAAAATTACAAATGACTGATGAAGTAAATTAGATACAAAAGCGTGGCTGGCTTAAGTAAAATGAGTTTTTAAGGTGGAAAATTCATCTGTTATATCAAATACAGTCTAGAGACTAAAACAAATTCTTAAAATATTTGTGTGGAAAGAGCGCTTTAGATAGCAAGAAGTGTTCCGAGCAAGAAGGACCCTGACGCGGTCGCCAGCAGGGAGAGAAGAACGAAGACAAGCTCGATGTGCAAGTCTGCCGGAGGTTGGACCCTCACAGCCTAAGGAAGGTGAAAAGCTGGAACCTGTGCAGAAGATGGAGGAATCTACGGATCAGATATCTAAACGGAAAATTTATGCCACCAACAAGCGAAAGGTTGTTGTGAAATGGTTGGGTGTACAGGTGGAGAACGTCGTTGTGGGCGAACGAGCACATGACGCAGGAAGGATTGTCTATCATGTGAAAGATTTAAATGTAAATGCCACATCTGAAAAAGTGGAAGCAGCTATTAAACTATTACTGACAGGAACCGATACTACGGTACGGGTGACACCGATCAGACCTGCACATGCAGAGACCCAGAACGCCACGGTCCTACAATCTCTCTGAGGAACGAAGATCCTGTCCGACAAGAATACAGTCAGAATAGGATGGCACACTAGCCGGATAGAGCTCGGAGCGAAGTAGTGAGGTGCTACAGATGTTGAAGTTTAGGACATGTGGCGGCAAACTGCAGTAGGGCCAACCGCGCCAAATTGTGCTATAACTGGTGACGGCGCCGGTCATTGGGCAAAGAAATGTACAGAACCTACGGCCTGGATTGTGGCAACTATGTGCACAGGACTGGAGGCCGAGAATGCCGTCAACATAGAACATGAAATGTCAACAACTTAATGTAAACAGAAGGCAGGCACTCCACTACTTAGCATGGCGGGCGGCCGTTCAGAAGGATACGGATTTTCTACTAATCATGGAACCGAATATGTGGGCGGTAATCGCAAGCAGCTGGTACATAGCCGAAGAGGGTGATACGGCCATGAGAAATATATCGAACCGTTTTGCAGTTTTAAATGTAAAAGCAGGTAGAAGTTTTGTTGTGATGACCCTGATTCAATGTGTACTTATCATTAGCTATATCTCGCCCAACTGCGGGGATGAACAATTTGAAGAATTTATACAAAACTTAGAAAAAGCTATGCGGACGACAACTGCCGATAATTCTTACGGGAGACTTCAATGGCGTGAGTATTGAACTAAGTGGGACAAGATCGACCCGAAGGGGATATAGGTTGGCGGCATTGCTAGAAGCCTTTGACATGACAGTATTAAACACACCCAATGTACAGACCTTTGTGGGGCGCGGTACTGGCTCGATTATAGATATCACGGCGATTCCAGATAGACTAATACCTAGGGTTGCCTCTAAGGCTGTGTTGGATGAAGAATTTACAAGCAACCATAGAGCCATACTATTTGACATTCAGTCGGGAAGCCAGCTAGAACGGAAAATCGACACAAACTGGAAGACGTCTTGAGTCACAGATCTTATCGCTCACGGAGGCGATGGTGACTTAGGTGGCACGGTCACCACCACCGGTCATCACGTGGCACGGTCATTAAGAGCCTACGCCTGACACACCCCTGGATCATCTTGGAAGCCCTAAATAAGGCTCTAGAAGGATGCAGATTCCCGGCATCGCTGAAACAAGGTAGGCTCTTACTCATCCGGCGTAAGATGAGTAAGAGCCGGATGAGTAAATGGTAGCAAATAATAACCCTTCAATTCTTTGAATAACAACTTTTAAAAATTGACACCAAATTAAAAACAACTCGATAACCCTTAACTTAGTCCTAACTTTGAAGTCAAAATTAAAAAAAAAATTACAAATTATAGTTTTTCAAGTTCATTTTATTTTACATTTTTTAATTTTATTTATATTTAAAATGTGGCCAAGTCGATTAAAAACTGTGTGTATATGAAAAAAACACTATTATCTGTAAAATAACACAAAAACAAGAAATATCTATCATAACAATACAAAGAAATTCCGAAAAGTAATGTTAAAACTGAGAACACCTCACTCTGCACCAAGTAAATGTATAATGCTTTACTCAAAATATTTCCACAAATTTTCTTGAATTTTTACTTAAAAATGTTTTAATTTTTATGATTACTGTAAATATACATCAATGTGCTGATTAGACAATTACATATAAATTAAATTTTAATGATTTTACCCATAAGTGCTGATTATTTCATTGTACATATAAGTAAAAATTTTTATCAAAAATGTATGCTTAACATAATTCAATTGAGTCAGTAAGTAACATTCAGATTCGACATTTTTTTAAAATGTTACAAAAAATTAATAAAGTGGTTTTGCTATTTATATAAATTTATTTGTAAAAAAAGGGATAAGATAACAGAAAAAAGATACAAGATCCACTCCCAAAACAATCTGGAAAAGAAATAAAGCTATTGATAAGATCTTACATTTATTAAGGCTTTACTGTGAAGTGCAAAATATTAGGTGTAACTAGGACCTAAACAGAACTTGCGATTTTCTATCAAGGCTTAAACATGCTATATTTAATAATGTGATTGCAAAAAGAAGCTTAACAGATACATACTGTTAACTTAGGAACACAGATATAAATCACAATATTTTAAAATTATTTTACAATGAATTAAAATTTAAAAACCTTACATTTTGTAAACTGTAAATAACTGAAAAATTATGTTGCATTTGTAATAAAATAAAATATTGGCAAAGACATGTCGATAATTCGATGTTATTGTATCGAGATAACAAAGATGACTTGATTATTTTTACACAAATTTGCATTCTAGATTCTGGATACCCGAGTTCTTTGGTGGTTGGGTCCAGTTAACCACACATCTCAGGAATGGTTGACCTGAGATGGTACAAGACTGCACTTCATTTACATTCATCCTCTGAAGAAATACCTTATGGTGCTTCCAGAGGCTAAACAGAAAAAGAGAGGTCAAACATTTCTGAGATATGTGGTTAATTGAAACCCATCAAAGTACACCTTTAGGTACAATATAATATTCACTATATAGTATTCAAATCCATATAAAAGTAACTGCCTTTACTAGGATTTGAACCTTAGAACTCATGACTTCAAATCACTGATTTGCAATAACAACCTAACCAAGCATAATTAACATTACAAATTATATAGAACTTATTAATAATAAAAGTGATATTTAAACTAAATACAATAATTAACATACAAAATGGCAACAGAAAACAGTACAAATCGAGTGCCCTCTTAACAAATAATATCAAATGTACTAAAATTAATATTTTATGAAATTTTTTTCCGTACTTTTAATTTTTTTTTCGTTTTTTAACTTTCAGATTCTCTTTTTACACAAAATCTCAACCAAAGTAAAGAGTAAATAAAGTAGGAACGCTTACCTTATTCCACTATATATATGGAGCGCTTTCACGATTTACTCGCATCATCAGCTGCATTATATATTCATCTCAAATTACAATGCAAAGTTCGTAAAATATAATAACAGATCATGCATTTATTTATTTTATATAAAATTTAAAACCTTCAATCTTTTTATTTTAAACTTTTATTCAGTTAAATTAAAAATTAAAACAAAATTTAAAAATATGAAAAATTATTAAAATTAACATTAAAAATTAAATTAAAATTAAAATCAAATAAAAATAATATTAAGTAAAGCAATTACGCATGTCGTCCATTTAACTGAACATATTTTACTATACTGATTGAAATATATTAAATTATACATCACTATCAAAATAGATGGTGGTGCCATCTATTGCAGCTTTCAAAATACTGTCAACCTCATATTCTGTCTGAAGGTTAATCATATTAAATTTATTTTTATGTATATATATGTAGTAGCTAAAATATTTAATCCCTTACCATTTGTATTCATATTATATTTTTTTTAATTTCCAGTATTTTTAAATTTTCTCCTAATATCAGATATTATATGTTTATTCTTAATCAGATGTCAGACACATTAGAGAAACCCAGTTTACCTTTTTTATAATTTCTAAAATGTTCCAAGAATCTAGCCTTAAATGATCTAGTGAGTGGTCTTTCCTATATAGATACAGTCACAATCATTACATTCAATTTTATAAATACCACTCAAATTATATAAATCAGGTGAATTATGTTTATTACTTATTAGGTGTTATATAATTTGTCTGGTACGCAGGTTTAAATTTATTATCATAAACCTTTGTAATATGTTCAACTATTTTATCAGTATATACTATTTTAAATACATATTGTCAACTTTTTGTGTGCTGTTTAATGTTATTAAATGTATATTATTTTTAATTTTTGACATTTGTTTATTATATAAATTATCTACTAAAGAATTATCATAACCATTACATAAGGCAATTTGTTGTACATCTATTTATTTGTTTAATTTACTTTTATTTTCATTATACTTTGAACAATTAATTTCTCTATTTACCATATTAGTGTAAGTACTATTGTGTGAACACAGGTAATTTGAAGATCTATGTATAGTGGTTTTGTCAGATGTGGGTTTCCTAAATACTGAAGTTATACGCTGATTAATTTCATTATTAATTTTAATATTAACATCTTAATAGTTTATTTTTTTATTATCAATTTTAAAGATAAATTTCAAACCACTACAGTAGGAATTTAATTTATTCAAAATGATTAAATGCTCGTTACATATAACTGGATTATAGACTACACAAATATCGTCTACATATCTAGTCCATAATAAAATATCATGCATATGAGTTATCCCATAAACAACTTTACTTTCGGACTCCTGTATATACACCTCAGATAAAATGGATGACAAAGGAAAACCATCAGTAGAATGTTTTCCTGGGTGTAATATTTGTCATCAAATTTAAAATAATCTGTTTGCATATATTTCTTATAAGAACAATAATATTTTCAATAAATAAGGGATCTTCATGATTTTGTATTAATTTATTTTTTATTATGTTAATAGTTTTTTCTACAGGTATACTAGAATACATATTGCAAATATCATAGCTAACCATCCTAGTTTTATCACTAATTTTTAAATCTTTTAATTTAGTTACTAATTCATATCCATTTTTTATATTCTAATTGTAAAGCACATTTTTTTATTTCTAAATATT
Source organism: Lycorma delicatula (assembly GCF_047948215.1). Taxonomy (NCBI): domain Eukaryota; kingdom Metazoa; phylum Arthropoda; class Insecta; order Hemiptera; family Fulgoridae; genus Lycorma; species Lycorma delicatula. The sequence continues at coordinate 54,320,934 of NC_134464.1, read as the reverse complement.
TTATCAATCATTTTAGAGATAATGTAAGAAGTTGAAGTTAATTAAAGATCGCATAGGTATTACCCCGGTTTGTGTACTTTTGGTAGTCTTAGGTGCTCACCGGGTCAAGTCCTAGTAAAGCCAGTTATTTTTACACAGATTTGAATACTAGATCGTGGATACCGGTGTTCTTTGGTGGTTGGGTTTCAATTAACCACACATCTTAGGAATGGTCGAACTGAGAATGTACAAGGCTACACTTCATTTACACTCATACATAACATCCTCATTCATCCTCTGAAGAATTATCTAAACGGTAGTCACCAGAGGCTAAACAGGAAAAAGAAAAGGAGAAAAAAAAAGTTAATATAGGTGCTGTTGGTTTATAAGTGTACAACCTAATATGATATGTTAAAGTATTTTTATAACTGAAAATGTTGCGCTATTTTATTATTAAACTTTAAAAAATTTTTTAGTAGGGTCCTTTATTCCCTTGAAATCATTCTCCATTATATATTGTTCCATCAAATGTTTATGTTTATCAGAATACGTGATGACCGGTGTATTAGTTTTAACTGATTTCAAAATGATACTATTATTATTTAATTTATTTTTCAGGTTGTAAATTATTTTTTTATTATAATTAATAAAAGGATTGTAATTTATATTTCCTTGTTTTATATCATAAATTTTATTACTAATGCTACTATATAAAACTTCTTTATCATTAGGATTTGCTTTATTTACATTTATTTTGGAATCTACCACAATATTCGTAACATTATCATTCTTATTATCCTTTGTCAGATTAAACTTACACGCATTACTTAAAATAAACTGCTCATCATTATCAAGGACCATATTGTGGTATTGGGTTTCTCTAATATCAAAATCATCTGATTAAGAATAAACATACAATATCTGGTATTAGGACAAATTCAAAAATACTGGAAATTAAAAAAAATATTATATGAATACAAATGGTAAGGGATTAGACATTTTAGAAAGGTACTATATATATATATAAAGGTAAACAGTAATAAATAAAATTTTACATAAATGGGGGTTTCCACTTAATTTTTGGTAAAAAAAAAAAAAAAAAATTATTTATCTCAATTCCTACTAAATCAAATCTATTCATAAACACTAATTGGTAATTCTTTTATATTTCTTTATCAAATTCAATTTTCTTTGTACTTTAATATATTATAGTAGACATGCTTAGGATCAGAAGAACACAAGATTTAAATGTCAGAAAGCAGGATAACTATGTAAGGTAATGTCCACGCCCCATTATCAGTACTCTATACAATTAACTATTAGTTTTTTGAGTCACTGAGACCTATTTAGATGCTAATCTGTTTTGTGGAGATTAGGGATAAATTACCAATGCATGGCAATACTTAACACAATCTTGTAAAACACTTGGCCAAATTTATGTTAAAACAGAAATATAGACACTAAAGAGAGAAACTACACCACATGTTATATGCTATCAGTCATGTGTATGATGGTTAATCACCTTACGAAGAGCACAGTCAGTCATCTTCAATGGCTGACTCTGACAACTGTTGAGGTAAGTTTATGATTTACTCCTCTCTCCATAAAACTCTAACTGTAACTTTAACCCCTAACCTTTCTCCACAGAATGGATTAGTATCAGAACAGGTCACCGTAACTCAAAAAAACTGATTGCTAATTGACTACAGTACTGATAATACAGTGTGAATTTTAACTTGGCACAGGTCACCTGTTGTTAAAACCTGCTTTCCAACATTTAGATCTTGGATTTTCCTAATCCTACGCAAATTTACTATGGTATAAAATGTGCAAAACAAAAAATGAAGTTGATAAAATTATTGCTCAAAATTATCCAATAAGTTTTTTTTTTAATTGTTCACCTCATACATGTTAAACTGAAATATGACAACATCCTTTAAAAACAACCTAATGAGTCTTCTGATGAGTTAAAAAAAAAAAAAATGTACTTTAATTCGCCACTACCCTTTATCATAGCGATTTATACTGTATCCCAAAGAAATGAAAAGAACAATTGATAGACTTCATATTCTACATTTTTAAATAAATGTCTACTTAACTTCCCTCCACAGTCATATTTCACTACTATCATGTTGAATATATAACTAAACAGAACACATCATAAAAAAACAAGAATTCTTAGATGAATAATGAACTTGAAAAAATTGTTAACTATTCATCTTCCAATTCAAAACTATCCACTATTGTATTACCAGCATTAATACCAATTACTGTCACTACCACACTAGAACAGACATTCACTAAGATGATAAAAAAATAAAAATAAAACCAGAAAGTAAATAGACATAAATAATAAATACAAACTCATTAAAATGTTTTAAATACAAATCAAATTTGTCACATTAATGTAAAACTTAATAGAATATGAGTATAGGTTAAAAATCCTGATTTCACTTAAGTTAGAGAATTAAATTCAACTTAAATAAAACAGACCACAGTTGAAAATTATTATCTTATAAAAAAAAAATATTGTGTAAAAAAATTTTTTTAAAAATACGGCTTAACAATTTCTGCAACTAATAAACTATCAAGTCTACTTAATACACAATAAAATATATTAAATTTACTTTAAGAAAACAAAAATAATTTTACATCCAAGTTTACACCACTATTATTTAAATAACAAGGTTAATTTTATAATGTAGTTACTCACATCAGATTACACTTGTTAGGAATGACTATCTAGTCAACACTACTTAAAAAAGTAATAATTTAATCTCACCTGAGCTTTAAAAACAGTTTATTAATCCAAACAAAATGTACATATATTTTCTGACGGTACGCACTAAATTTTCGGATTTTCAATAACATTAAAACAAACCAACAGGAACTGCTAAGACACACTGATGAACGTAAGCGCCATCTTGTGTTGACATTCGAATTTTGAATGAGGGCTAATAGTTTTGGCCTTGAAATATATTTCACTGGTTGAAATGTAATATTATATACTTAATTTTTATTATTACATTTATCTAGTTTGTCTCTTAAGACTTACAAAATACATATTTTTAATATTCATATTTGTTCAAATAAGTTTTGGCAGTAATTTTTAAGATTTCATTATCCTGATATAAATTTAATATTACTGATATAGAAATTACATATTACTGATATATTATATATATATATATATAAGACTATTATGGCTGTATATTACGGTTATTAATAAACGAATATAAATAAAACTTTAAAAAATCTCTGGTAATTATCTTCCTACATGGGTATAACGGTACAACTTCTTCATATTTTTGACTATAAACTAGCAAATAGTGAATTAAAAATTTCATTTCAATTTTCAATTTATTTCTAACAGAAAATTTTTAATAAAATAAATAAACCTGTTATTGTCACACTAAAAAGAATTGTTATAGGGATATTTTGTTTTGTGGCTGTAAACTGTTCTCGCAAGAAAGGTCATCTTTCTCCAGCTGATCTTGGGAGTTGTAAGTGGGGGACTTTGTGAAGGGATAAAATATAAATTATTATAATGGTTGTGTGCATTGTAAATTTGTCGCGGTTAGCGAAAACACGAGCTGGGCAGTTCTGTACATTCCCAGAACTGTTAAAACCAATAAAATACAGTTTTTCTACATCAGCTAAAATGGTACGTATCACTCCTTTTAAGTAATTTATACAAAACATTTTCATAATCCAGTTCAAACACTATTTATTTTATTATTTGTTTTCATTCTCTTCTGTTTGTAATTTGTCACCAGTTTTTTTAGGTTAATTTCGGTTATTATGACATATGTATTATTACTAGACATATGGGTATTTCTTTTGTTACTAGTTGTTTTTTTATCAACATGTATAAATTTGATTTTGAGGATTAAACTTTTATCCCTCTATGATTTGACAGCTGTTAGTAATGTTAGTGACCCCTTTCCCCCTGGAACGTTTCAGGTAGACATATAACATATAATGGCACACCTCTTGTGTGGCTTCATGTTTTATGTACATAATTTATGTATTATCTAAGATAATCCAGGATTTTGTTTTAAATATACATTATTTAATTATTAGTAAGTTTTAACCCATTTAGTCTCTTCAGACTGATATTTATTTATTAAAATCAGTTACATGTACAAGTGTTAAAAGACTGACAGTGACTTACTGGATTGGAGTGTTATCCAATTGTGATATTTAATAAGTTGCAGTTATGTTATATTTGGTATTTATTATAGAAGAATAAAATGATTATGCTAAGTTAAAGAGGTAATAAAGTTAATCTTAATTTTGTATGAAAATTTTCTGCTTGTTTTTCATTAGAAAGCAGACCGATTCATTGAAATCAAGCCTAATGCAGTTAAGCTAGTTCATTAGGTTTAATTAAGTACTCTGATTCAATATTCTAATCCAGCTATTTGAACAATGATTTGAACAAGAATATTAGAAGACTATCGCGTAAAAAATTCTTTTAAATACAATTTATCACTCTTAGATATATAAAATAAATAATAATAATAAAAAATATATGACTTATAACTGTTAATTCTAATTAAAAACAAATTTTATTTAATAACAATTAAATTATAATTATTATCAAAACATAATCCGATTTACCAAAAAATTTTAGATGACTAATTGAAACTAATATTGAATTCACAATAGGTTAACGATAGAAAAATCTGCGGTTCAGTTTCTGCAATTATTATTTACCTTTACTGTTTACAAATGAACTATTACCCTACACTTTATGAATGAATAGAATACTTTCATAACTCGCCGAACAGCTTCTTGTTTTCAACCGCTGTCCAAAACAAAATACCCGTGGCTTACTCTTCACTCGTTGTTACCAAACAGTTACTGTTATCGCTTATTACACCGAATTTTGCTTATAAATTGCTTAATGTCACTCCGCTGGTGCGCGACAGTATGTATTATACCTGCTGGCCTGCAGAACCAGTACCCGACCCGTTCTTTTGATTGTTCATGCATAATAATTTTCATTGTGTACGCTTTTATGTAAGTCCTTTTCGAAAAATAATTCCTCTGCCATTCTTTCTAGATTCTTCTTTCTGGAAGCTTTTCTACCCGTTAAATATTCTACTCATACAATAAAAATGAGTTTTGAAAGTTATATTAATTGAATTTGTTTCGATCTGTCGCTTAAAAGAATTTTTGGCTATATTTTTTACTTTTTTAATCGACGAAAGCTGATGAATATTACAAAAAAAACCATACAAAGATATTTTTGTAGATCGAACCGGTCGAGGACAGTTTAGTAATGAAACGGTCTTTCTAAATCTACGGTTAGAGGTTCAAATCCAGCTATTAACCGTTTTATAACTTATTGAATTTTGCACGAAGTATAATTTAGTAATTGCCAACACCCAGTTTAAAAATCATAATAGAAGAATGTACACATGGAAAAACCGGGCGTTACTGCAAGGTATCAAATAGATTATATTATGGTTAAGTAAAGATTTAGAAACCAACTCGTCGACTGCAAAGCACATCCAGGAGCAGGTATCGTTAGAGACCATAATTTAATGGTAAGGAAATGTAGATTGGGGTTTAAAAACCTAAAGAAAGGATGTCAGATGAATTCGAGGAATTTACAAAAGCTTGAGGAAGAGGAGGTAAAGAAGAATTTTGAGGAGGACATCGCAAGAGGTCTGATTAAAGAAGATAAGGTAGAAAATATAGAAGAAGAATGGGAGAATGTTAAAAAGGAGATTCTTAAATCAGCAGAAGCAAACTTAGACGGAACAAAGAGAACCGGTAGAAAACCTTGGATATCAGAGGATATATTGCAGATGATGGATGAACGTAGATAGTACAAGAATGCTAGCGATGAATAAGATAAAAGGAACTATTGACAATTAAGAAATACTATAAACAGGAAGTGCAAATTACAGAAGAAAAGTGTTAAGAAGTGGAAAGAGAAATGATCATTGGTAAAATAGACGGAGCATACAAGAAAGTTAAGAGAATTTTGTGGTACATAAATTAAAATCTAATAATGTGTTATATTCAGATGGTACACGGATATATAATACAAAAGAAAAGGTTGATCGCTGGGTGGAGTTATACGGATGAAATGAATTAGAAACTGGTGTTATAGAGGAAGAGGAAATTGAAGAGGATGGAAAGGGAGGTACAATACTGAGAATTTAATAGAACTTAATTTAATAAAGCATTAAAGGATTTGAATGGCAGAAAGGCTCCTGGGATAGACGGAATACTTGCAGAATTACTGCGCAGTACAGGTGAGGAAGCAATAGACAAATTATACAAACTGGTGTGTAATATTTACGAAAAGGGGGAAGTTCTGTCAAACTTCAAAAAGACTCAGAACTGTTTAGTCATGATACCAAAAAAAGCAGGAGCAAAAAAATGTGAAGAATATAGAGCAATTAGCTTAACTTCTAGTGCATCAAAAATCGTAATTAGAATTCTGTTCAGAAGCGTAAGAAGTGTAGAAGATCAATTTAGTTTCAGGAAAAGTATAGGGACAAGGAAGCAACTTTAGCACTCAGATTAATAGTAGAAGGAAGGTTAAAGAAAAACAAACCAACATACATGGCATTTATAGACTTAGAAAATGCATTTGATATCATAGACTGGAATAAAATGTTAAGAATTTTAAAAGGTTTAGGGTTCAAGTATGAAGACAGAAGTACAATTGCTAACATTTACAGGAACTAAACTGCAATAGTAATAATCGAACAGCGTAAGAAAGAAGCAATAATAAAAAAGGGAGTCCGACAAGGATGTTCCGTATTCCCGTTGCTCGATCGTTAAGTTATCGATCAATCAGCTCGATTTTAAAACACTCTGCAAGACGGAAACCTCTTCAAAACGGAATTCTTACTCGGTCCCGTCAGATTCCGTTTTGGAGAGGTTTTACTGTAATATATTTTAAATATTGTATTATACAATAATCTCCCTCCATGAACCATGAGACTTTGCCGTTGGTGAGGGGACTTGAGTGCTCAGTGATACAGAGTAGCTAGACCGAAGGTGCAACCATATCGGAGAGGTATCTGTTGAGAGCCAGACTAAGGAATGATTACTGAAAGAGGGCAGCAGCTCTTTCAATTGTTAAAGGCGTAAGTCAGGACGACTTAAACGGCTATATCATCGCTCAGTCATGGAAAACTACAACTGCTTTTTTTCAAAGAAAATATAACTGCATTTTCAAATAGTAATGATGGAGGCGCCTTCCTTGGTAAAATATTCCCGTAAACTAGATAGGGAATCTTGGAGAGCTGTATCAAACCAGTCAAATGACTGAAGACAAAAAAAAATACAATAATAATAATTATTTTTAAAATAATACTGTAATGTGTATATGTGACAATAATAATAAATTTTGACCACTATAAATAAAGTCTGACCACTTTCTTGCAACAGAAATTCAACTTCACGCAATATTATTGTATTGCACAAAGTTCATGTATCGGGAACATATTCATTTTCGGTTTCCGTGCAGAAACCAGCTTTTTTAAATACATTTTTAACGCATCTACTTGCAGTCTGTACCGTAGAGAGTCGCCTTAGTACATCCAGAAGAGTAATTTTATGCGTCAGTTCTTGAACAGTACGGTACTGTATCATAATAATAATCTACTGCATTTATAATTTGCAATCTTTTAGGAATGTAGTTTTTTTTTTAATTTCCTTTTCGTCTTATGGGATCAGATTAATGCATAAAATTAAAAGTAAAATATATGTTTCCTTTCCGTTTCCGTATTGCGGAGTTTTCCATCTTGAAGAGACTAATGTCTATAAAAATATATATCGGGACTTGGGAAACCGTACGTTTTGACGAGATTTCCGTTTTTTGGAGGTTCCGTTTTGTAGAAGTTTCACTGTGTATATATATATATATATTTTTTTTTTTAATTTTATTTTAGAGTATACATATTAAAGAAAATTTTTTTTTATTGATATATGCATAATTGTTTCAAATATATTGTCATTGCTTACGTATCGTAATTGTTAACATAATTATTAATACCTATTTAACTGACTTTAACAAGCAACTACGTGTACACACAAACATACTCTCACGTACTACTTCCAGTACAAGTATTAAATTTTTAAATTACTATTAAATTATGTATATATTTACTAATATTGTCTATTAATAATATAAATTAAATTTTATGTTTCTTTTAAAATTATTTTCAGTAATTAGAACTGAGTGTTTTTGTTTTTAAAAAGAATATTTATTAGGTGTAGAAGAATAATTCGAATTGTTTGCCTATTTTGCTTCCATAAAAAACCGATTTTTAAAAGTTTTTATTTACTTTTTATTGGTTGCATTTTAAATTAATTTTCTCACAATTAAATTCTCTACAAGTTTTGTTGCTAAATCTTCAGTATTTATTAGTCATTTATCAAAGCTATTGTACTACAACCCAAAAAAAAACTTGTTTTCCGATACCGAATTTTGTGTTTTACATCGGATATCTTAAAAACTGCTGGTCTTACAGTTCTGGGACCTGTTTTATCCTACTTCCCAGCTGAAATTACATAAGGAACTCCCTAATTTGGGTCTCAAAAAGTACAGTAGGGCTTATTTTTATTAGAAGAGCTGAAATCCGGACGAAATATTTCGCTAGCCGTAACTCGAAAACAAAGCACCTATGATTATATGTACTTTTTTTATTATTTTCACCAGTAGAACATCTACTAAAAGTTTCTTCGTGGGACACTATATATATTTATACTGTTTTACGTTTTACCTTAGATAATATTGCTACAATGTAACAAACAAACAAATACTTTCTCTTGATAGGTAGGTTTTGTTTTATTAAGGTCATTCTATAATCTTTTTTTATGTGCTTGTTTTTAACAAGACATTCATTATAATTACATAATCGTCGTTCTGTTACTTTTTATTCCTTGACACGTTTTATGCTTGAGAACTTGTTAGGCGTTTGTAATACGATAAGCCCTCTCACTCTTTCTTTCTCGTTTACACACGCGCACACACACATACATAATATCCACATCCATACCCACAGGATTCTTCCTACGTTTTTATAGATTTTTTTAACTCTACGGTCTTTGAGGGCTAAGAAAATTTTCGTACCACCCAAAATTGTTATGAATTCACTAATCGTTTATTCTTGTCAAATAATTGCACGATATATATATATATATATATTTAATTATAAATGTTATACAAATTGCATTAATTCACATGAAATGAGATATAATTCTCATAAGATACAATAAGACTTGTTTAGCGAGAAAGGAAACTAGGGAATTCCGAAGTCGAATAACACTGTTGATATTGCGCGACCGGCAATATTATAATATGCCGGTTAAGCAACATCGGGCACGGGTTATACATCCAAATACTAACCGCGCCTGATGTTGCTTAATTTCGGTGATCAGATGAGAACCGGTGTATTCAACATGGTATGGCCGTCGGCAAGGTTCTTGAATACAGCCGAAAATTAATATTAATGTTGTTACGTACGACTTAGCATCTCCTTGTAACCGTTTATTTTATTCGCCTCTTATCCAACGTTAGCTGTCAACTGTATCTCCCGACCTTAATTTAGTTAGCCGTATTTAATGTGTTGACAGGCCGGCCGATGTTCATAACTTATATGGTTGTATTTAATAATCCCGTTCTGAGTTCGAAAGGAATTAATTATTCTACTCCTTTTCTAATTTTTATTACATGTAACGCCCTGTTTCACGATCGTATCAAATTTCATGTTTAGACGCACATATTTGTACAAATAAAATTGCTGCTTAATTTTATTTGTAAACAAGAAGTCGCCCGAAATGTTAATTACAATACTTCAGCAGAATAAAGAGAACTAGCATTCTGTATTTACGAGCTTAATATTAAACAATAATGGAGACTCTAACGATAGAGATTTGGAATTGTGTTTGAAATCGCATAATTTTATCAAGTAATTTTCAATACTTTACCGGAGAATTATAATATTTATTTTTAAACTATACGATAATAATTTTTAAAACATTAATCTAAAAATAAATGTTTTCTATATACGCTGATACACATCAACTGTCAAAAGAATTTATGAAATTTTGTTTTTAAATATTGTTATTGTTAAGTACTTATTTTAGTGTTTAATTTTTATTGTACAGAAAATAAATTGAAATCAATTGAAAATTTTACGCTTTAACCATTTACCGATAAACTACCCATTATTTTTTGGGTTATTCATTTTTGGAAAAAGAAGACATTCTCAATTTAACATTTTTTTTCAGGTAATGTATGATTTCATTCATTGGGCCATGTCAACAGTGAGATCAGTCTGGTTTGGTTTGTGATAATTCTCATGAAATCTTATAACTGTTACATACAAAAAAAAAAAATGGTCTGACGAGTGTATCATGTAAGCAGATAACCATTCAGTTTTTGTAGAACCTTATAACTCAGAACGATATTTCGATAAATTCATTTACTCCTTTCATTGGCCAGCTAAATAAAAATAAATTATTAAAGAATAATTCTAACAAGATGAAGCACTGGTGCACGTTGCCAATATATCACTAAATTTGCTGTGTGAAGTTTTTTTCGGATAGGCTCATTTCAAAGCACATCTGGCCACTGAGTTCCTCAGATTATACACCTACAGATTATTATTTTGGGATGCGATGAAACAATCTTTTACAAGATTTCCTTGTACCCTTGGTGAACTGAAAAACAAGATAACTGAATTTATAAATGCAATCCCTCCTTTGATGTTTTAAAAACACCAGTATGGTGGCCATACTGAAGTCTCCTGTATATTAATATAATATTAGTATTATTATTCCTGTTTTTATCATTGTTATTTGAATGTAATAAATGTTTGTAAACATTGGTTTACAGGTTTATTTCGGACACTGATTATCATCGATTCAGTGGTGTAAAAAATGTGAAGCTGGTAGATAATGAATGGGTCATTTTTTATCTAATTTTACAACTGTTTACTTATATAAATTTATGGTCATTATCTTGATTCGTGTTCGCTCTATTGTTTTTATGGGATTATGGATAAAATTTGAATCCACATTAAAGAATCCGCATTTTAATTGGTTATAAAAACTTGTATGATTGAATTCACAGCAGTGTCGTCTTTTACTTTTTATTTTTAAATATTTATTGCTGTACCCTTGAAAAATAAACTTTTATTATTTAGTCGTGCTTTACAAAGAAAACAAATTTCTCTTTACGAGCCCTAAAATAAACCCGTTCCTATTTTGGTATAATGTTTTATTAAATTTATTATACTAGGACACATTTCAGCAAAAAAGTTTCAAGCATCGAAAACAAAATGAAATAGAACTGTAATTATCGTAAATAGAAACTTTTTTTATACATAAAAATATTTCTCCTTCCCCTCTAGCTTGAAGCGACAGAAATTAAAGAAATAAAATTTCAAAAACTGTTTGTATGAAGTATGATTTTTGAATTGTGCCTTAAGAACTTCCTGTAATATTAAATAAGATCTCGAACTAAGTAACTTCAAACAATAATTACAGGTAACTATTGTGTCATCAATAGTATTTAAAGTAATGCGATTTCTTTTGTCATTACACAAAGTTCTAATTAAATCTTTGTTTATAATTTGAAAGTGTTTGTTTATAAAGTAAATTAACTTAAATTCTCATTTCTTCTGTTTTAGAATGATGCAGTAGGTTTTAGAACTGAAAAAGATACATTTGGTGAGCTTAAAGTACCTAACGATAAGTATTATGGTGCTCAAACTCTTAGATCTGTACAGAATTTTCCTATTGGAGGACCCTCCGAAAGAATGCCGGTAAATTATTTTTATTATATTTTTTATTATATAATTAATACTTTTTAAAGTTATTGGATGGTAAAAATTGCTTTCAAAAAAGATAGGATTATCTCTAAATATTCTAGAATTTTTAATCTATCATAACTAAAATTATACATAATATCTCACGAGTAAAATGACAAACTTCAGAAATTTATTCTGTACATTGAAATAAAAAAAATTTGATTTATATAACATGCAAGTTTGAAAATGTTTTGATTTTCAGTAACAGTTACTGAAAGATGTTTCCCAAATTTCTCTGATAAATATGAATTAATTTAAAATTCATGCACCATCTGCTGGACTGTATGAAAGAAATAATTTTTGTAATAAAAATTAATTGAAACTAAAGAATTGCTCAACATAATTTGAATGTTTTAGCTATTTTTACCGCAATATTTACTAGAGGTTGATTTGATATTGTATACACTCTTGGTTTTGCATAAATAATGGAGAACCTCTTGAATGGTGTCTTTAAAGAATATTAAATAATTTTGAGTCATTTTAATGTCAATAAATATGGATTTATTTGTTTAATTTATTCTCTTTTACCTAAAAAATTATATAAATCTTTTTTTTTTGTTTTCATTTACTTTATTTATGCTAATTTGTTTGAAATTAAATCTCTTGGAGATTTTTTTGTTAATCGTTCATATTTTATGACAAATTTAATAAAGTTAGTAATTTTTATTTTGCTGAAATTACATATTTTTTACTTTCCTGGCTGTGCAGTTATAAAAACGAAAATATTCTAATCAGGGTTATATTTCATTTGTTGGGAGTTTGAAGATCTTTGTCTTTCAGGTCAACCTCTAACCAAAAACACAATTTTTGTATTGAAAAATTTGTGTGTGCATATGAACATATATGTATGTTGACTTTCTTTTTGCTTGCTTTCTCCAAACTGCATGAACCAATTCGGATAAAAAAATTTGTTACAGTAATTTCTTTACATTGATGCTATTTAATATGAGGTCTGTTCAAGAAATACTTAGACTGTTTGAATTGCTCGGGTCCAGTTGATTCCAGTCAAATCTTCTTTGCATCACCATGTTCGTACAGATCAGCTGATTACAATGCAGTTTTTTGACTGCAAATATCATTATTGGTTGCTTAACTACACGGTTGTTTGTGAAGTGTGTTTTTCTGTTTGGCAGATTTTAGAATGGGTGACTTGAATGAGCAAAGAGTTGCTGTAAAATTTTGTGTTAAACTCGGAAAATCAGCGAGTGAAACTTTTGATATGCTCAAGATGGCTTATGGCGACGTTGCTATCAAGTGTGCGACAAATTTTAAGTGGCATGAACATTTTAAAGATGGTCATCAGTCGATTGAAGATGATGAGAGTCCTGGATGTCCTTCCACGTCAACTGACGACTCACATGTAGACAAAATCAACACCCTGGTTTGGGCAAATCAACGTCTGACCATCAGAGAGCTTGCTGAAGAGTGTGGGATATCAGTTGGATCATGTTAGTAGATTTTGAACGAAAAATTGAAGATGCACCACGTTGCTGCAAAATTTGTTACACGCCTGATGATGGACAACCAAAAAGCACATCGCATCCAGCCTTGTCAAGAAGAAGATGAAAAGTTCTTGTCGTGGATCATAACAAGTTATGACATCGAAACAAAAGTTACCAGTGGGTAACTTTTTCCCAAAAGGGTGGGTGAAACGTCTCCCAGACCAAAAAAAGCTCACCAAGTTCGTTCCAATGTGAAGGTGATGTTAACAGTTTTTTTTTATGCTCTGGGCGTATTCCACCACGAGTACCTTCCCCAAGGCTGCACAGTGAACCAGTCTTACTACATTGAAGTTCTCAAACGTCTACGGGATGCTTTCTAGCAGAAAAGGCAAGAAATGTGGAAGAGTGGTGACTGGTTTTTTCATCATGACAACGCTCCAGCCCATTCAGCCCTCAGAAATTGTGAGTTTTTGGCCAAACACTCAAAGATCACTATTCTTCCCCACTCACCTGATCTTGCTCCTTGTGACTTCTTGTTCCCCAAACTCAAAAGACCTTTGAAATCAAGAAGTTTTGAGATGATTCCTGAGATTGAGGCTAATGCGACGAAGGAACTGAAGAACATCACAATAGAAGCGTTCCAGGACTGTTTCCAAAAGTGGAAACATCATTAGGATAAGTGTGTGCATCGGGGAGGAGAGTACTTTGAAGGGGATTCAGACAAGTAACTTCTAAATAAAGCACATTTTGTTTTATGACGTTAGTCTACATACTTTTTGAACAGACCTCGTATTGATCACAATCACTCAAAGACTGCATGCATTCTGTATTTCAAAATTCTACTCAAAGGTAATTACAGTAGGTCAAGGGATGAGATACGGTAACTGCATGTCCTGTATCTCAAAATTTTGCTCAAAGATTAGAAAAAATTTTTACATATAAAGTCAGATTACTTAATAACTACAAATCTTCACCATAAGATTGATTTTCACAGAAATGCAGTAGAATGTTAATTTACTTTTAAATCGGAAAACTTGTAGATTAAAACACTTTAGAGCATATGATAATACAAAATTATTCTTTATTTTGACTGGAAGATTGCATTCATGGTATATGTCCATTTCCTCATAGAAAACCTATAATGATGTAATTCTATAACAAATTGTGTGATTTTTTTTTTCATTTATTAGAAATATTCTTTGATGTCTGTGGTATGTTTGAAGTTTTTTAATCTGAGATGTTGACTTCATTATTGTTTATGTGGTTATGTTTGTTTTGAGTAACAGATAGATTGAGTAATAGTTTTTAATAACTCTGACTCCAATATAAATGTATTTAAGAAAAAAAAATTACTACTAATTATTGTTATTTGATTAATGTTATTTAGATTTTAATTATGATGAGTGTTATAAAAAAGATTAAATATTATTAAATGTTAAATATAACTTTAATTTTATAGATAGCATTATTTGAGTTTGTCTGTTCACTTATTGATAAAAATCTTATCTTCTTTACAATAAGTTAATAATAATAGTTGTTTGTTTTGTCTTGTCTCAAGCTAAAAATAATTTCTAGCAAAATTTAGTTAATTTACTAACTATATTAATTATTAACAAAAGAACTGCGTATTCAAAAATTACTTCATAAAAAAAATATATATTATTGCCCAGTTAATTTCTTTTTTGTAATCTGTGATGTTAATGGATATTAATAAAAAATTAATTGTATATAGAAAAATTGAGTACACTTAAATCTATACATTGCAACTCTCCAGTCACTCATTTTCATAACAATTCTAAAGAGGCTCAGTGTCATGACATTTTCTGTATAACAATGTTAGTAGTATTTTAGCTAAGTTTTAAATAAGCAAAATTTACCTAAAATTTTGTAGTTTAACGTATATAATTATAATGGATGAGCCAATAGAATGTGCAGTTTAAACATTTTGTAATTTTTTTTCTGTATACATTAAAAAAAGAACTTACATTACAGATTAGCAATTTATTAATAAAATTTAATCTTTCATGTTATCATTCTAAGCTTTAATTCACACATTAGGTAAGTTTTGTTACGTTAAACTTATTTATTTAAAGTAAGTTTTTTCTGTAACATCATAACATATCCACAAGTATTGTAATCTCATGACAAACATTTTTTTTTTGAGTTCATTTCCTGGCCGATCTAACTCTTAAAATTTGCCCTGCAGATAAAATCAAATGCTGTGAAACCTACTGGTCTCATTATGTTGAGTATGGAAATACTCTCTGATTACAAATTATGAATATATAACCATTTTCTCAATAAATATGACGATAACGTATATAAAAACCCACAATGAATAACACCACAATACACAAAAACTCAAATCATCCATGGGCACAGAAAATTGACACATAAAAATTTAATTTTTAGATCAATACATATACAAAAAACAATGAAAACAAACTCAAAAAGGAAATAAATACAATAAAACAAATAGCAGTATCTAATGGTTTTGATAATGAAATTATTAAAAAAATACATAAAAAGAAACAATTAATAATATCAAATTAATTAATATCAAAATAATTTTACAACATAACAAGATGTTGCAAAGAACCTACTAATAATTTTTTTATATAATACACTAATACAAGTAAAATAATAGAATAGATTACTGATGTTTACAATAAAAATAAATATAAAAACCTACAAACCTAATAACCACATTTTAAAATATTTTGACGATGTGAGTTTTTTTGAAAGTTAACTCTTGGAAGTAGTTTATTAAATGTTTATGTAATCCGTGTTTGTTGTTTTATTTACTATATCATATAAGATAAATTAACACAGTGGTAACTAACTATGATAATAAAGTATTTGAGTTTTCAGTATATATGTATATTTTAATTCATAATTATTTTTAACTTTGTTTATTTGAGTAATCTTACTACTTTGACAGAGTATGAGAGAAAATGATGTTGAAGGGGGATGTAATATGGACATTATGTAATTACTATGTAGCCTACAATGTGTAAATAGTAAAGCTCTTTTGCTTGTACAGATAAGTTCTTATTATTAACCTGGACAACCAAACAAATACCATATGTAACTTTATTATAGTATAAAAGTATAGACTAAATTATTTATTTTATTATAGTTGTAGGTTCCTATATTGAGGTAATAAAATTGAATTTTTCTTGTTATTACAATTTCATGTTGTGTAACATGTTATAAACAACTGCATATGTATGTTTTTTACACAAGATTATTATGATGTTATTGCTCAAAAAGTCATAAACATATGTTCCACTAACTATATTAGGCCACATACTGACAAAAAAAGCATAAACATCTCTTTAAAAGTGAAATTCAGTAAGTCCTATCATTATTTTTGCGACTTCAATTTTTTTTTAACACACATATATATATATATATATATATATATATATATATATATATATATATACATGCATTAAATATTAAATTTAATTCTTTTAGTATCCAGTAATTACTGCTATGGGTGTATTAAAAAAGGCAGCTGCACTTGTAAATAAGGAATACGGATTAGATCCAAAAATAGCTGATGCTATTAGCAAAGCAGCTGATGAAGTAATTGAAGGAAAATTATATGACCAACATTTTCCACTTGTTATCTGGCAGACAGGTTCAGGAACACAAACTAATATGAATACAAATGAGGTGAGTAATAGTTTGTTATATAGTATTGTTTTTTTAATTTTATTATTATTACTATAATTATAATAATAATAATAGTGGTTAATGCTAACTATAAAACCAAAGTAATACTAGTTATTTTGCCCTTGAGATTATAAAAAAACAATATTCATAGCAGAATAAAATTTACTATTTGTAATTTATAAATGATAAATTTTTATCATTAATAAATGATAATTTTTTATGATCATTCGTAGTTTATACTGATTATTGATTTACTGATATTTTGACTATTATGATTTATTATCACAGCATTTACTGAAATTTCACAATGAATAATGCACCAATAAATGAATAATAGCATCGCCTGGATTTGGTAGTTGCTAGTTGGTCAACAAAGAAAATTAAATTTCTAATAATGGTATAAGTGATTTTAATGTATTATTAAACTTTATCTTGCAAGATAAAGCATGAATAAACAATTGCTGACAAATTATAACCTTAGTCACTTGGGTAGCGAAAAGTGTTTTTTATACAGCTGAATGGTATCAGCATTACACTGAAATAAAATGTAAAAAGAAAAAACTACAAAAAATATGGATTTCACATTTGAGTATTTTCATGATTTTGAAAATATTCAAATGAATTGAAGTTGAAAGTAATGAGAGTTGTGGTTGTAATCTTAGAGGTCTAAATGGTAATCTTACTTCAAATAAGTCTAATATAGATATACCCACTATAAGTAAATTCTCCTCTGTTGTAAGTATGTGAAAAGCCAATGTTAAGAGAAAATAGAATAAAATTGTTACTAATATAAGACTTTTCTTAAAGGAGTTACGCTCATAACTTGGCAAATAGATTTGCAAAATGTGATTCAAAATTTTTGCTGATAGATTTTATTTAACTGGCTGTGAGAACATTGTAAATGCTAGGAAGCAAATTTGACAACATTGCAAAAATGTGACAATGCCAATGTTAAGAGAAAATAGAATAAAATTGTTACTAATATAAGACTTTTCTTAAAGGAGTTACGCTCATAACTTGGCAAATAGATTTGCAAAATGTGATTCAAAATTTTTGCTGATAGATTTTATTTAACTGGCTGTGAGAACATTGTAAATGCTAGGAAGCAAATTTGACAACATTGCAAAAATGTGACATTAGTCCATAGTTATGTCTTCATTAGGAACTTTGATGTAAATAAAGAAATAAAACTAATGTGAAAATCAAGATGTGATAAATTAGGCCGGAAGATTTACATCGAACATGATTTGTGTCTGAATTTTACTGGTATAATATAGTTAATTAATGGTGTAATTAAGTAGAACTTAATTTTGAAATACCTCCAGTTGCAACTCAAGTATGTGTACCTGCAGTAAACTGTAGTATATCTTTGTCACTTTTTATTTTAACAGCTGAAGAAAGTTAATTTTTGTTGACTACAGTATTGTTTTCTAATCAAATTCTAGACAAGATGTGAGCCGACTTCCAAAATTTTAGCCTTTTGATGTAATTTATATATGTATGGTTTTATTTGGATATATAAACAATTCCATCAAGTTTAAGAAATGTACTTATCTTACATAAATAACATTTCATGATATGATTCTTAATCTGTTGAGGAGTGTATTGTTATAAGCTAAAATGCATATTAATGTAATTATTACATCATGTTCATATTTCTCTACACTCTTAAATCATTTACAGACTGCTATTATATTACATACATATACATTGCTTGTCGTGTTGTGGATTAAATATCCTAAGCGGTATAGATTACCGATGTACAGTAAATCTTCATTGGAGTAAGATGCTCACCAGTGAATACATCTGTACATCATAAGGACTTATGAGTAACATTTTTAAAGAAATCCTAAATGTATATGATTCTAGGTACAATAAGTAGTGATATAGATTACCCGATGTACACTAAATCTTCATTAGAATGAGATGCTCGCCAGTGAATACACCTATACATCATAAGAACTCATAAACATTTTTAAAGAAATCCTAAATCTTTATGATCTAGGTACAATAAGCAAGTAGTATAGATTACCCAATTTATTAGTAAAGACTAATAAATCTAATTATACATGCACTTACATGTTACACAAGAAAAATACGGTTGATAAAGCAACTTTATTTGAGTTCTATGATTATTATTTATTATTACTTTAAATATAAACCAGCGCGAATATAATTTGAAACCATGTTTAGATTCAATAATTCAGTTATAAGCGATTTGTACACTTGTTTAATATTCATGTTATATTTTATAATATATATTTATAATTATTGTTATAAGTGTACTGAGATTATAAAATAAAGATTGTTATTATTTTCATGTTATTAGCTGTAACCTTTGTTTGTTATTTACGTTAACATACAGCATCATAGATTATATTTATCTATTCATCATATAATACATGTTTACAATTAATTTTATTGTTATAAAACTTATCAATTACAAACATTATATTATTTCATGTAATATTTCATTACAATATTATGAAGAAAAAATCCTTGGATTTTTTGACAGGCAGTTATGTTCAGTACCATGTTTTGTTTCCTCTTTGTTTGATGGTAAACAAAATAACTCTCTGTCTCTTCTTCTTACCTCATAAAAGCATATAGATCTCTTATTTGACGAGTTCAACAGCTAATTTTTATTATATATTACCTTTTTCTTATGGTATTGTTAGTCTAATTTATACATTCAAACATATAACTTTACTCTTAATAAATATAAATATATTATTCTAATAATAAACACATAATTAATTTCATGTACACTATTTAAACATAAAATCTGATATAAAATGTAAAGGAAATCCTGTGTAAATATATTATAATCAACATAAATATGTGTTAAATTATTTACAAAATAAACATATTTTCAATAAACTAACAATCAATTTATTTAAAGATATAAATGATACAGCGAAACATAAGATTCATTTTTAAATGGAGCTGGTTCATTTCTCTTGTTATTTATTTCTTCATTTTAATAGGTAGCAGTTCAAGTTAACCAGATATCATTGCAAGGACAATCCTTTTAACCCCTCCAATTTCTGTATCACCTCCTGTAATGCTGTCAGTAGTAGTATTTTTATTTTTATAACTATTTAATTTGTAAATTTGTGTAATGTTTTAAATAGTTAAACTATTAATATTATATAATTTAATGATGTTATTTCAACGTGTATAAAAACCCTGTTAGCCTTGAATTTTATCTTCAGTACAATGTCTGTATGTATCCATTCCCAACACAATATTTATTTCTCTATTATTATCTTATTTCCCTCTATCATTTCACTAACCAAATCTATGTTCTGTTGAATCAAATTATTCCCAAATTATTCATTAAAATATTTCATATATCTATTTTTGAGTTTTAGTTCTTTAAACATTAAAATGATAATTAAAATATATTTAGTATATCTATCAAGATAGATTGCAAAATACAAAAATTCCACCATTATACAATTATCAAACATTTTTGAATGAAATAAATTTGAGAAAAAAATACATTTAAAAACTGAAAAGCATGTATTTATCAAAAAATGCATCTAAAAAAATGTAATTAGGCAACCCTCAGATGCAAGGGAAAACAGTATGTCTGAAGCTGAAATGCCTATTGGTTGATCTATAAAAATAAGATTTTTAAAACAAACAATTTGTTTTTCTAAAACTATGTTATTCTTCTTCTTCTTGACATAATCTATTCAAACATAAAGATATTTTTTTTTGTTTATTGTAGCATTTTTTCTGTCAGTCTGTTTAATCACTCTCGTACCATTTTCTTCAAGAAATATGATTCTTCTCGTTCATGAATCATGCACTTTGCAAGAATTTTAACATTTTAATCAAACAGAAAACACTTGAAACTAATACCATATATATGTATATGTTTGTACTTATTTTCCTCTATATATATTGAGAATGATTGTTTAACATTCCACACTTCAGTTTACCTAGTTAATTAAATTTTTTGTAAATGACTTAATCTTGTTTTAAAATTTATTTCAATAACTGTAACGTCTAGCTCTTTATTTATATATAAAAAAATGTTAGTCAACATTAAAATATAAACTTGTTATTTATTTATTTATTGTTGCTAGAATGTACTTTAATGAAAAATATATCAGTCTATATTGATATTAATGAAAATGAGCTCAATCTTTAAAAAAATGCTTTGTAAATAAAAGGCTAAGTGAAAGGATAAGTTTCTTAAAACCATTATTTCTATTACATATTTTATTTAATGTAAATACTTTATGTATTCATTATTATATATTAATTTTTTCAGGTAATTAGTAATAGAGCCATTGAAATTCTTGGAGGTAAGCTGGGTTCAAAAGATCCAGTTCATCCGAATGATCATGTAAATAAAAGTCAAAGTTCAAATGACACTTATCCAACAGCTATGCACATTTCAGTAGCTGTTGAAATCAACTGTAGGTTATTACCAGCACTACAAATATTACATGATGCTCTTGATGCAAAAGCAAAAGAATTTTGTGATATTATTAAAATTGGTCGCACACATACTCAGGTAAATAATAACAAAAAGGTAAATTTACCTTTTACTCAGGTAGATAATTTATTTTGCCTGTTTTATTAGAGTACCTTAAAATTTTGGTTTCTTGAGTTAGTGAAATTTCTCTTTGTAATTTCTTGTAATTGTTCTTTCTTCCTGTTAAGAATAAAAAAAAATATTTTTTAGTACATAAAATCCTAACACCTGTAAGTTTAATATTTGTAGTTTGCTATGATCTGTAATTATTAAATTAAAAATTCCAGAAGTAAAATTTTTCATTGTTCATTTGACTGCAAAATCCACCAGCAGATTAATGTGCATTTATATCTTACATTAATTTTTTTTTTGAGGTTATCTTTTTGAAAAAGTAACATTTACAACAGCATTAACCTTCTTAAAATGAAGCACCCAGGCATGTGTATAAACACTGTATTACTATATATTACGTGATCTGTGTTTATCTCAGTGCTAAATAGTTCTAATCTATTATGAATTCATAGACTGTGAGTTCCATCCAAAAAAAAATCTACTTTAAGTTACAGCATTACTTAGTCAGCTTCTGATTATATTTTATTTAAATATCATTGAAAGACGCTATGAAGATGTAGTATTATAATAAAGTCATTAGTAAAAAACTGTTGAACTCCTTTTTCTCATGTCTGCATTTTCAGGGACAAGAGAACATAAGGATAAAAATTTGTTTATTGTCAACTAATGTTCCACTCTGCTCAGTTTATAACCATTTATCACATTTTGTTGATGTGTGTATGTGTTGCTGCTGTGCATTAAGAATTTTAACTGATATTTAGAATTTGGTAAATTTTTATGTAATTATCTACAATGGAAAAACTTTCTCTTAATTTAATTCATATTACATTAGTCTTAATCAATTATTAAATATATATATATTACATTTAATATTATATTTATAATTAATTGTTACATTAGACTTAAATCCATATTATTCATATTTTATTTATTTCAAATCGATTCATATTATTATTAGTGTTAAATTCAATTCATATTCTTCTCTGTTAGTCTTCAAATTAAAGTATGTTCAAATATGAACAGGAATTTTCATCCTTTGTCTTGCAAGTTCAAAATAGGCATAACTAATTAGGCAAATTATGTGTATTTAAATTTATCATCAGTAGTGTGGGCTTTTTCTTTCTTCCTGATTGGTTATAATTGATTTGCCTGAGCAGGATTGTTAAACTTTTGAAAAATGAAGAGGTCATTTCATTCCAGAACAAGAGTAAAAATGAGTTTGGGTATGAGGGTCTCCAGAAATAGAATGAATCATGTA
The DNA here is from genome assembly GCF_047948215.1 of Lycorma delicatula. Taxonomy (NCBI): domain Eukaryota; kingdom Metazoa; phylum Arthropoda; class Insecta; order Hemiptera; family Fulgoridae; genus Lycorma; species Lycorma delicatula. Next base: position 54,298,161 of record NC_134464.1, on the reverse strand, counting down.
AGTAAATTGGAGATCAACTGAGAATTGAAAATGAACCATGTGGTCATTAGCTGATCAGCTATTACGAGAAAGTAAGTGAACTGCTATTAGGAAAACTTCTAAAAAAACTTGAAATAACTGTTTTGGTGTAGAGGTTCCTCATCTTATTTGATGAAAGAAATCTATTGCTGTCACTCAACTTCTGCAATGATATGGAAGGATAGAAATAAGTTCTTAGAATCTATAACCTATGACAAAATTTTGGTGTACTATTTCATCCCAGAGAAAGTTTACAGGGGGAACATCCAGTCTACCTTCACCATGGAAAATAAAGCACTTGGGGAAAATAATGGCAACCCTTTTTTGGACTCCTGGGAAATACTTTATATTGACTTTCTCACAGAACAAGAAGTTACTGCTGTTTAGTAATATGCTAAGATAATAAAAAGTAAATTGAATTGAATAAAAAGTAAACCATTCTTCTGTCAATTTCTTTCAGGACAATGCTCACCTTCTTACTACCACATAAGCTATGGAAGCATTAATGCTAAAGTGGGAATAGTATTGATTCTCCATTTAACCCAAGTTTTACGAGGAAAGAATTTTTACTTGCCTCAGAGTCAAATTGGGGTCTAAAAGCAGCTCATCCCACATTTTATCATGAATGTAATTCATTATCTGCCAGGATTGTAAGGCTAGGATAGTGGTTAGTTAATTATAACGCAAGAACGTAATGGTGTACAGGAGATGGAATTCAGTAGCTAGTTGGTTACTGTAGTCTTTTTGTAAGTATTTTATTTTGTTCAGAGACTTTTACACTCCTACTCAAAAGTCACTTTCTTTCTGATACACAAGCGCTATTTTTTTAAGTAAGGTCCATTTTTTCTACAAACAGAACTAGTAAAGGCATTTCCCTCTTTACACTTTATGGTACTTATGTACATAGTAGTTACCTTGTTTGTTTAAACATCTATCACAGCGATTTACTAAATTGTTTATGCCCACGTCATAGAAATCAGCCGCCTGTGAAGACAACCAGCCTTCAACTGTTTTTTTCACTTCTTCAGTGTCAAACCATTGACCAACCGCCAAGAAACTCCTTCAAGTAGTGGAACAGGTGGAAATCTCTCAGCACAAGGTTCAGGCTGTATGGTGGGTGGACCAACCAACTTTGGGCATAAAATCGACTAATAGGATGCCATATCTATCCCAAAACACAGTTGCCATAATCTTGCATCTTGACATTATCTGTTTGGCTTTCATTTTGACTGGAGTTGTTTGTCGCCATTCCACTGACTGCCACTTTGATGCTGGAATGATGTGAAAAACGCATGAATGATGTGAAAAACGCATGTTTTGTCTGTTGTGACAACGTGGTCAAAAGGTGAACTTCCCCACTGTATCACAACCTCCTAGTAATCTTCAAACAATGCATTTGACAATAATTGGTTTTGCAGACTATTGCCCTGTTCCGCTAAAGATTCTTCATGTGCAGTGTAAGTAACTATCCTGCACATCGAAAGCAATATTTTACAGTTGGCGGAGAAACCTCATTACATAATTCACCTCATTCCTTTTTAATTCACGGCGCCATTTTCAACACAGAAAGCAATTTCAAATTTTTAAAACAATGGGGTTTAGTACTTTTCCCTATAACCAGAATTTTTTGTCAGTTCCAGTCACATTTGTAGCATTTAGTACTGTTAGTCTTTCTTTTGATAATTTTCCACCCGAACTTGTTTCCCCTTTAAACGGAAGGGTTCTTTCTGGCGTCAGTTTAAAAAAAAGACTGGATTCATCAGCATTATAAATTTTTTCATTTGAATAGCCCTCTTAATTTTGGCCAAATGGTTTCTAGTCATTTTTCTCACACTAGTTGAAGCTGCTGCAGTCTCACTACTTATTCTCCAGGACACAATCGTGATGCTGATGAAACCGTTGTATCCAAGCTGATGTTATTTCACCTGGTTTATCAAATTTTTGAGAACTTTTTTGCCTTAGCTTGCAATATAGTCATTAATAGGGATTTTACTAGCCCTCTGTATTTAAACCATTTTAACAGACCTTGGTCTACATCATTATGTTGACTAGGCTGTAATTTTTTTTTGATTTCATAGAATTTGTTAGTATGCAAAATAAAATACTGTACCCGCACAATACGGTGTGCTCACAGCAAAAGATTAATAACACATTCAGTCACACTGAATGTGCGACTGCTTCAATTTTCAATAATCTGGAAGAAGATAAAAAAACAAGAAATGTAGTACATATGTAAGAAAAAAGGAAATTGTGATTCATTTTAACCGTCAAAATATTTTTATAGCTAAAATGTGGATATACTAACGATAAAATGTTGCATTGCAGTGGGAAAAATGGCCATAATAACCAATATGTCATACAAATGATGTCATTATAAACAATGTACAAACTGTATTTATGCATTACCAGCATAAAAAACCAACCAAAAAACAAGTTTTTGGTCACTATATCTGATAGGTCATTATATCCGATGTCACTGTAAATGATACTTACTGTATATATATTTTTATTTTTTAAACTTTTTTACTAATGTAGAATCCAACTTTCCATTGTAACATTTAACAGTCTTTACTTATTGCTGTTTAGATTTTTTTTCTACTGATATTAGATTTGATGCTCCAAAAATTTGATTAAGACGAAACTTTTATTGTTATTTTTAATGTGTATTTTTAATAATATCTTTGATTTCATTTCCTTGAAAATTTAAAAAAAAGTAAAACTAATAAATTAGTTTGTTTGCTATTTATTTGCATATGTTGGTTTATTTAAATTTCATTTTATTACAGGATGCAACACCTTTGACATTAGGTCAGGAATTTAGTGGATATGTAACGCAAGTAAAATTTGGCATCGATAGGATAAAAGATACATTACCAAGATTATATTTACTTGCTTTAGGAGGTACAGCTGTTGGAACTGGTTTAAATACAAGAATTGGATTTGCTGAAAAATGTGCTGACAAAATTAGTGAACTTACTGGTAATTCTGTTTAATTATTAAATTACAATAATAATGACTTTTATATTAGAAGTCCCTTAGTTTTTAGATTGTGGCCATTCATATCTTGTTTTTAAAGTTTGTCAATATATCATTGTTTAGCAACAAAATTTTATATATATATATGGTCATTTACCAGTGTTTCACTGTTAACAGGCTGCAGTGAATGTACAAGCAGTACTATAACTTAACAGTAGTAATCCACAGGAAGATGTTTATTAACACTTTTAGCCTGAGGTTTTCTTTTTGCTTTTTTACTCTGGTCCTGATGGCTGTTTTACATTTTATTAATCGGTTGAACCGAATACTGAACCATAAGTTCAAAGGAGATAATTTTACCACATTCAATATTGCTTCTCCAGCATTCACATTTCTCACAAAACGTTAACGACCAGCATGGGTTGTGGTTTAAGTATACCTGTTTCTCGAACTCACCTCTCCAAAGCTTCAAAATGCTTTACGATCCAGTACTCTTCGATCTAGATAATTTTTCCAGTATTCACATACAGCAGCCGATTCATTTTTATTTACTTTACCATAAATTTACAACGTGTCTCCAAATGAACACAAATGAAACCCATTATGAATGATTGACTTAAAAATAAAAGCACAAACATGCTCAAATGAATATTCAAATGCTACTTACTAAACTTAATTATTGATAAGCTCACCAGCATGTCTAGGTAATAATACTTAAATAAATTAACATTATCACTGACTAAAGTTATATAATTTATAATTATTTTCATTCTAAAATGCAAAATTGCTGTAACATCCATTATTTTTATATTGTAAATTATGAATATTGTTAGAAAATTTAAAGGTTAATTTGTGTATGATGATTATTACTTCTAAAGCTTTTTTTGCTTCACTTTAGGATTACCATTCAAATCGGCTCCAAACAAATTTGAAGCACTTGCAGCTCATGATGCAATGGTTGAAGTATCTGGTGCGTTAAATGTTGTAGCTTGCAGTATAATGAAGATTGCTAATGATATTAGGTTTCTTGCATCTGGTCCTCGTTGTGGACTTGGAGAATTAAGTCTTCCTGAAAATGAACCAGGAAGCAGTATTATGCCAGGTCAGTTAAAGTAATTGTGTACAGTAATATTGTTAAGAAATTATGACTTAATTACAATGTGATATAAAATTATTTTAGCCAGTTTAATATTTGTATGACAAACAACCAAACCAGAGAATTACGGAGATAATAAATAACCTGAAGAATTTCTTAACTATTGGTTACTCTAATTTAATTATAAAAAATTTATTTATTTATTACTAGTGTAATTTTTGGTTGGAATTAAATTAGCCACACCTCTCAGGAATGGTCAGCCAGTTGAGTTTGTACAAAATTATACCCCATTTCTATATGTCATCCTCACTCATTGGGTAGGTTGCTTATTATTCACTAATTGAACAGATTGCAGCATACACATTAGAAATAACAATAATAATTTATTAATGCCAGTGATAAATTATACATATTTCAAGTACAATTTAATACTTCCTCTAGAGGTAAACATGTTATCTGTACATAGAACTGGAAAAATACAGTATAAAAAAAAACATATTACAAAAAATTCAAAACTAAAACTTACAAGCTGTTCATGTAGAAAAAATAATTCATATAACATATCTATATAATTTTAATCCATTTCTTAACACTTTCAATGCTGCCAAAAATATAAATATTTTGCTGATCGACTAATTTTTTTCTTTTCAATAAAGGGATACTTAAATTTAAATAAAAACCCATTTTTGTTATTGTTTTTAATTTTTTTTTTATTTTATTAAAGTGGACTATGATGGTTGCCTGTAGTCAGTAGTAACCCAGTAGTAACCCTCAGTAGTTAACCCATTTATTCACAATGTTTCGTGAATGCAACAGCTAATAAATAATTTTTTTCTCTGTAATTTTAAAACTTGTCTTCAATATTGTTATGACTAAATGGAGAGATTATATATTGATGTTTATATATAAATGTAGATTATATATTGACTTCATCTATGAATTATTCAGTGTGCAAATGCAATCAGCCTGAGAGAGTGCTCGATATGTTTGGGTTTTTTTTTACTTCTTTTTAGATAAAATTATTGATTTTTCTATTATATGCTATATAAATAAACGTGATATGTTTGTATTTGAATCAAGGGTTAGAAATAATTAACAATGAACAGTTTGGTACATATTTTCATTTATTTCAGTTTTTTATAAATACTTTATACTGTTAAAAAATTTACTTTGCATATTTTTCTATTTGTAAAATACAAAAATTGTAAATTGTGAATGAAAAATTTGTAAGTAAACAAACATAATTATTTATGAAAAATAATAAACAATATTTTTTTAAAAGTAAATGACAGAAATAATTCTATTAGTATTACTTATTCACATAATACAAAAAGCACAAATATACATTAAAATTATACTATATCAAAATTTAAATAAATTAACGATTAATATAATCCACCTTACCAGTATGTTGATATGTCTTCTAGATCTTTAGGCCTACCCTGAAGCCATCATCAGGAGTTAAAATTAATATATTTAAAGTCAAAAGTTTTAAAAAACCATAGTTAAAATTTAAAAGCAGTCATGACTGTCCCTATCCTACTAGTATACTAGTAAGACAACTCTTTTTAAATTTTAACTAGTAAACTGGTATAATTTTTACTAATATATGAGTATATATATATATATATATATATATATATAATTGAATACAAATGAAAGTTTGATAAAACATTAAAAAACTGAACATTATGGAACATCACAAAAATTAACCTTTCCTTTTTCCCCTTCCCCTCTTTCCTTTTTTCCTATTTCTTTTTTCGCAAAAATATTTCTTTTCGCATAACTAATATATATTCTGAATATGAGCCAATATGGAGCATAAGTACAATGTTTAAAATATCTCGACCCCAGTGGAAACTAGCAGGTCCATTTTTTGCAAAATATTTCTTTTCATGTGACTAATATATATTCTAAGTATGACCAATCTGACAATAAATACAATTTTTCAAAATATCTCGACCCCCAGTGCCACCTAGCAGGTCCATTTTTTGCAAAAACACTTCTTTTCACATAACTAAATTGTGAATATGAGCCAAATCAGACCATAAATACAATTTTTCAAAATATCTTGACCCTAGCGCCGCTTAGCAGGTCCATCTTTGTCAAAATATTTCTTTTCACATAACTAATATGTATTCTAAATAAGAGCCAAATCGGATCATAAATGCAGTTTTCCATAATATCTCAACCCCAGCACTACCTAGCGGGTCTATTTTTTACAATAATATTTCTTTTCATGTAACTAATATAATATAAATATAAATAATATAAATATAATATAAATTCTGAATATGACCAATATAAATGTAAATTGTTTTCAAGTGGTATAAGACATTTCCTATATTTAGTTTTTAGCACAACAATAGACAAAAAACCCTTTTCACTGAGGTAAGATGTGGTGAAAGGAATTATATTTTCAATGCTTCTCTGACTAAATTTCTATATTCATTTTGACGAGTAAGCTAAAACGTAAATAAATCATGAATTGTTTTAACGTTTTATCAGCAGACATTTCGATGAGCTGGTCAGGAATCTTAACTGGTAACTTAGTATCTGCAACAACATTTTCACTAAATACTAGTACAGTACTTAATGGGATTCAGTACCCATCTCTTCGAGAAATCATTTTTATCTTATGAGAAATACTACACCATCTGAATTTTTAGCTCACGCAGTTGTATCTTCATGCTATCCAAACTGTGGTGAATAATAGTGTCTTCGTCATCCAAATTTTTTTCTGTATAATTGGAAGTGGGTGGAGACATATCATAGTTGATCAAACAATCTGTTCTGTAATTTTCGACTTTTAATAAACTTAACCATTTTTAGTTTTACTAAGAATTTGTTTGAGATTTTCCAGCATATTTTTTATAGCAAGAGCATGTCTAAAGGAAAGCAGTGTGTACATTCCACCCTTGTTATAAGACAATCTTTTAATTTTCTCAGAAATCCTCTGTACTTTCCTGTTATTGTCTTTGCACAATCACTACATACTGCAATACATTTTTTCCAATCTATGTTATAGTTTGTTGTAGCTTCATAAAAAACATCAAATCGACATTGTCCTGTTGCATGATAACAGGTATTGATTTGCAAAACTACATATTTTCTTCAATTGATCTGTCCCTTGATGTCATCCAAGCCATCAATTCACTTTGATACTATGTTGTTAGAAAATTGTTTTTCTGTTCTTCCATGCCTATTTAACACTGATCATATCAATTGCAGCAGGCAATATGAGGTTTTCTGCGATTGTATAAGATTTGGACATCTTAGCTATTCTTAATGCTACGAGATAAGAAGCTTCAAATGTTCTTTTATCAGTTTGACTTAATTTACAAATAGAAACTTGTTGATTTATCAGAGTATATAATTTTCTTTCAAAAGATTCCAAGGGTTGGCTTTTATGATCTAACTGTTCAGTTTCCAAGCATCAAATTAATTTTTATGGCTTCATGTTTTCATTGGAGAGGACTTGAAAGCAAACAATGCACTGTTGCTTTCCATTCGATGAGATAAGACCATAATTTATCAATGACATTTATGTCATTGTACAATCTTGTCCTTTTACCAATTGATTCATTGAATAGATGGCTCACTTTGTTTTTTCACAAGTTTATCCATTTTTCATAAAAATCTATTGGAAAAAATTTACACTGTTAAACCTTACACTAAAAAACCGATATCTCAATTATTATTTTCACAAAAGCTTAAATAACGGCACTAGACACATGCTTCAAAAACTAAGCTGACGTTCTGCAATTCCTTATGTATCTTTTATACTGCTGAGAGCATGACGTGTTCAAACATAGCAAGTTCAAACATGAATTTACCTTGCAGTGTTCCCTTTATAAACCCACATTTTACTCTTTTTTTTCTTTGAATGCCGTATGTAAAAATTCCTGTTTTTACCACTATTGCTATTCCATTTTGGCTTTGTTACTTTATTACTAATCTCTTTCATCCAGAAAATTTTGGATTTGAATCCTGTTCAGGCTTGTTTTGCATGTATCACTTGCTACTAAAGACCACTTTCATTCTTAAACTTTTCTTATATTGTAATAACTTACTTTTTTATATATTTTTTTTTTAATAGGAAAAGTTAATCCAACACAGTGTGAGGCCATCACTATGGTAGCTGCTCAAGTTATGGGAAATCATGTAGCAGTTACAGTAGGTGGTAGTAATGGGCATTTTGAATTGAATGTTTTTAAGCCAATGATGGTATCTAATGTATTACGATCGATCAGATTACTTGCTGATAGTTCTAAAGCATTTACAGATAATTGTGTTAAAGGTATTGTTGCCAACAAGGACCGTATTTCTAAATTACTTCACGAATCATTAATGTTGGTTACTGCACTTAATCCTCATATCGGTTATGACAAGGTATGTATAGCAATAATAATTTATCAATTATGTTTATTATTAATCTTTTTTTAATAGTTCATTTTAAGTTATTGGAATTGGGTGCATGAGTACACCTACATGAATTTACTAGACATTTTATATGAATTAATATCCATAAATAAACATCTGTTAACCCTACACCTCTGACCATTCATCTGATAGAATAATATCAGTTTGGATTCTATCAGCTTTCCCATGTTTTATTTTTATTCTCATGATTGTTTCTTTTTTCTTTCTTCAGTCATATTTTGAAAAAGAAACCATTTAATGAGAAATGATGGGTCCAGTTATATATTTTACGTTAACTGAATCTTTGTTAGTAGAAGAAAGAAGAGAGAGATAGACGCATAAGTAAAATATAATGAGATAGAAATGAAGACCATGTGAAACAAATAAGACTGTTAATTTTCTTTTTACAACTACACACTATTTTTTTATAATGATTTGTTTCTATTTACCTACATCTACACTTTCCAAATTTGCATTTGAATGTTAATAAGTAATGAATATTGATAACAGTGACTTTATAACAGAATTCACAGAAAAGTTTTGACGATTTACAATGTTAACCGTCCCACCACTGTTTACGTAATATCACAATATTATATTTTCACTGATATTGTAAATTTATTTTTAGCATTTTAAATATATTTAATATAATTGGCAATTATAATGTAGTAAAAGAATTGTTAACTGTATTTAAATGAATCACTTGCAATAATCAAAGATAGAAAAATTATGTCTAGATATCATTAGCCATGCCTTATGGTACTTTTTTTCTGTATTAAAGTATCTAAAGGAACTTGTGGGTGTCTGTGCACAGATGGGTTTAATTATGTGATTTTGATAAAAGCAAAACAATACTTCATAAGATAAACCGTAAAGCCTCATTTTTCCGTCCAGATTATAATAGTAAAGTACTAGCATCAACTGGGACCTGAGTAGTATTTTATGTTAACATTTTGTTTTTATAGGTTTTCAAATTAAATATCTTCCAATGTTGGTTTTATCTACAATTGTGGTTTTATACACATGTATGCTTCTAGACTACTATAGTTACAATCTATAGTGCATTACTTTCATCTAGACATAATTTTACAGCTTAGACTGCAACAGTCATTTTATACAATTAAAATGTACAAATTTTCCATATCCTTTCCTTGTATCCAAATTTTCACATAGAATGATAAAGAATTAGAAAAAATAATAAAAATTCAGTTTCAGTTTTTATTGTGAATTTTTTAAAATGTGAATGATTTTCATTCACATTAAAGCACAATAAAAACTGAAACTGAATTTTTATTATTTTTTCTAATTCTTTATGATTCTATGTGAAATTTGGATACAAAGAAAGGATATGGAAAATTTGTACATTTTAATTGTATAAAATGACTGTTGCAGTCTAAGCTGTAAAATTATGAATTCTCTAAGTTTTATAGATCAATACAGTTTATTATTTTTGTCATTTTATTAAATATGTATGTAAGAATATCTCAATGTACAGTGTAATATACTGTATTTTGAAGATATTGACAACTTCTTAATAATGTAAGCATAATAGTAGTAATTCAGGCATATGATTGTCATCAAAATAGCAAATACCTACTGTTGACAAGCAGTAAAAACCCAAAGCCTAAGTAGAAAATTGTATAATTTGTCCCTTTATTAACAATCCACTACAATTTTGAATGGTTTTTTGAAACAGGTTTTCAGTTATATTTTATTTTATTATAAAATATTCTAATATTCTATATTCTTATCTTATTTTTAGTTTTATATGTTCTGTCTTAGTTAATTTCTGCCAGTTCATGTATTAAATTGGTTTTAATGTTAACAAAAAGGAAAACTTTTGTCCAGAATCAAAATGAAAGCATAAGCCATTATGAAACTCAAAAGAAGTTAATTACTGCACACTGTTGCAGCTAATTTAAACTTCTTCGCATTCCTTCTTCTTTCCTTTCGCTTTCTTTCTCTTCTTCGAGAGTCTGGAAGAAGGGAAGGAAAATTTATTAAATTACTTTGTAATACCAAAAATTACAAAAGTAATTAAATTACAAAAGTAAAGTTAGTATATTATTAATTACTTAAAAAATCAAATTATGTATATCAAGTGAAGTTTAGTAATGTGTTTACAACCCAAAAGTCATTGAGTATTTTCACTACTCTGTAAAATAACATAGTGAAATTACAAAATGTCTGATGAAATTACAAAATGTCTATACATGGCAAGTGTGTTAATCAGGAACCAGTGTAATATAAAGAATGTAATATAATCAATGTAAAATAATGTAGTGAAAGTACAAAATGCCAAATGAAGATATACATGGCTGGTTTGTTAATCGATAATTGATGGGTGTTTCTTTGTCAAAGCATAGTATACAGAAAAGTTAAAATATTTTAGGCAGTAACCTAGGCGATAATTATAGAGTTGTATTTGTATACTACCAGATAGACGGTCAGATATCTTGTAGCATCAGACAATTACAAAAATTGTTAAATAAAAAAACGCCTTTTCATATCCAGAAAAATGGCTTGCATTTGGAGCATGTTCTCTCTAAATTATTCTGGTTACTGAAAGTTTTATTGAAATTTCTAAACACCCTACCAGGAAGCCACAATAATGATCAATGTATTAAGTTCAGTCTGCCTTATAGAAATGCTAAGAAAATTCAAGGGAATTAATCAACTAAAAAAACGGAACAGTTATATACTCATATTTTTTATTGTATCATCTGGTACTTTGTCATTATTGTTTTCTAATATGCTGCTTCTTTTTTTTTTTTTTTTTTATTTGTAGGGAAACTATGAGACACAAATGTTAATGATGTAATCATAATTTTTATCCATGTTTTCCAGCACAGTGTTCCATGTGTTATCTGATTACATGGAACACTAGATTATCTGATTTGAGAACTGAACTACTAGTTTGCCTTATCATCATGCTGTCCTAGCATTTTTCTGATGGAAAAGGGGGTATTCATAATTTTTTACCATCAGTTATTGAATTGTCATATCTTTGAGAATTTTTACTATTAACATTTTTTTTAATCTGGATATTTATGTTGTAGTTAGTTTAGTTATTTTGCATTCAAGATGTTCATTATTTCTTTTGTTCCAGTCGGCTCAGATTGCAAAAACAGCTCATAAAGAAGGTACTACTTTAAAAGAGGCAGCTTTAAAACTTGGTTATGTAGATGAAAAGCAATTTAGTGAGTGGGTTAAACCGGAAGATATGCTTGGACCTAAATAATTGCAGTTGTCATTAAAAGCAATTTAGTGAGTGGGTTAAACCGGATGATATGCCTGGACCTAAATAATTGCAGTTGTCATTAAACTGGTGAAGTTTTGCAATAGTTATGATATGGAAGATCTTTTTCAAATTGTTATTTGTTTTCATGTGATTTCATCATCAGTGAACTTAGTAATCTCACCTCCATTTAAAATAGACAATAATTAAAAATTGTTTAAACAATAAATCTGTGTCTTTAAAAGACACAAATCTGTGTCTTTTAAAAGAGGTCCTAAAATAATTTAGTAAAAATGTATAAAAAATATATTTAATTTTATTACTCTGTACATGAATGTGCAAAATAGGTTTGAGTTTATTATTACTGAGTCTTTTCTATTAAAAAAGAATTATGTAAAAAATCAAATATGTATATCAAGTGAAGTTTATTTGTCTACAATCCAAATGAAAAATCAAAGTAACAATAAGCATACATTGAACTCCATGGTCCTCTATCTTCCTAGATAAGTTACTTTGCTTTTCCTCTCTGAGAGGAAAATTAAATTAACTCTTAAATTAACAAAAATTTAAGATAGTTATAATTTAGATTGTTCTTTTTACTAATATGTTCTACCTTCAGAAAAATATATAAGTAGAGTTGTTTCAGGCCCCTCTCCAGTGTGCTGACATCAATTAACAAAAGCTCTATTGATTAACAAATTTATATATATATGCAAAGGTATGTTCAAAAAGTAATGAGAATTTTCGTTTGACCTTTTGGCAAGAACTCATGATGCACTATGCTGTTGAAATCAAAGCACACGTTGGGCATAACCTTCACATTCGACCGTACTTGTCAAACTTTTCTCCGTCCTGGTTATCCAGAATGCCTCCACTGGGACAATTGAGCCTTAGTTTCAACATCATATCTGTAAACCCATCTTTCATAACATGTTTCAATAGTTCTGCATCGTTGTTGACTTCTGAGCAACTTCCGTTTGCTGCTGTTTTTGTTGTTAACAAATTTTGCTGTTACATTTCATACCCAAAACATCTGAAAATATTACTTAGCATGAGCCAATCAATATCCCAACATAATCAGCAACTTCTCTGATTGTGATTCGGCGATCATTCATAAACATTTCTTTCACTTACATGTTTTCATCAGTTGTTGAAGTGCTGGGGCGTCTGGGTCGCTTTTCATCTTCAGCGTCTTCATGTTGGAAATTCTTATACCACTTGTAAACCATTGCTTTAGTCATAGCAGACTCACCAAAAGCAATATTTAACATTTTTAAAACATTGCTACAAATTATTAAATTTTTATTTCAAAATTTAATACAACTTCTCTTATCCATTATTTATACAAATAAAAAATTGTCGATCATGCCAAAACACGTGTTATCCTTTTGACAGCTGACAACAGACTAAACATGTACAGATACTAAATGTACAGATACTTTTCAGACATGTTTACCAATAGAACAAAAAAATCCCAATAATCGGACAAATACAATCCATGAAATTTCAAAATTCTCATTGCTTTTTTAACACATCTCATATAGTGTAGTACTATATAGTACTATACATATCATTTTTAAAAAATTCAAGACCACTGTGCTAATTAAATTTAAAAAAACAACTTCATGCCAAACACTAACAGAAAAACCAAAAAAAACAACTAATACCAATAGTCGAATTTTGTGGGATCCTGCATCATCAGCCAGTACACATCTATAATTACATCAACATATAACAAAAGAAAATAAAAACTTTTAGAAAAAACATAAACCCTCATAATTCAGGTAAGGGCAGTGGAGTTGTGCTGTTGCAAATTTTGTGGTTTTTAGAGGATTAAAAATATACAAGTCGATATTAGTACTTATAAATTGTAAAAATATTAAATAATAGTAATTTAAAAATGTTAATATGCTAAATAAATAATATAGGTGTTTAAATAACATTTTAGAAGGTTTTTAATGAAAATTATGCTTATAATTGTAATTTTTGATAAATTCAGGAAAATATATGAATTTAGTGCTGAAAATGAATCTGAACTCAGAATTTTTACATTACCTTCATTTTTAGAAGTATTGTAATGATGAAAAATTTCGGTTTTCAGATTTCAATGTAAATATCCATTATGACCACCTCTGAATCCATTTTGACTAGTTTCGGCATGTTGTCTGTACGTACATTTGTATCTCGTATAACTCAAAAACAATTGGCCGTAGAATGTTGAAATTTTGGATTTAGGACTTTTGTAACATCTGGTTTTGCACCTCCCCTTTTGATTGCAATTGACTGGACCAAAAATGGACAAAATCAAAAAATTTGGATTTTGGGCATTTTCTTATCTGCAATAATAAGCCCTGATTGTGAAATTTTCAATGATATATCATAAGTGGTACTTATTATCATTGGTTACAGAATTAGAGCCAAATAAAATTTTAATTAATGAAATATCTGGATCTTACAAAGGGAAGGCACATGGTTTGAATCTGACTTCATTTCTTCTTTTTTTAACTTAAATTTAAACTTAATTTAAATATATTGATTTATTAATAATTATTAACTTGCGTTTGAAAAAAAATATGAAAAGATCAGAAGTTATTAGTGAAATAGGATTTTATGTACTTTTCATTTTAATTCAAACATTTTTAAAGAGGTTAATTAATAAATCAATACACAAGGAAGTTAGTTATATGGTGTGCACATCAGATTTTTTTTTTAAATAAGTTTTGGAATGTTTGATATAACCCACACTCTCGTATGTGTGTGTATTTTAATTTTTTTCAATTCAAATAATTCATTAACATACTGTGCTAATAAAATTTTATCTACCACAATACAGTTAATAGATAAATTAAATTTACCACATTAATTCCAAGAATCAATTTTCGCAGAACCCACAACTTCACTTTGGTATTTAATTCTACAATTACATTAAAATAAATTGTTTTTATATAATTTGTGAATTTTGAATTTGTTGAAAATTTTAACTTAAAACTTATACAAAAACAATTTATTTTCATGTAATTGTAGAATTAAATACCAAATTAAGTTGTGGGTTCCACAGAAATCGATTTTTAGAATTAATATGGTAAATTTAACTTACCTATTTACTTTGTTTTCGTGATCTAAATTTTATTTAAAATATAATATCAAAAATTAACTTGTACATAGCTAATAGCAAGCTTTTCAAAGCCATGGATTTATTCTTATAAAATACCACATACCAAAGGTTACATGTAAAAACTGATCACAACTGGATTAAATTGTGGTTACAGTTACAAGTATGCTAATTTAAATAATTCATCATGTTCAAATTTACACCTTCATTCACGTGTGTTTATATATATGTTCATATCTGAAATTATTATATTTTCTAAATATTATTAAATAAATTATTTGTTATAGTTATTTATATTTAATATTTCTAGATTATTATTAACAATCAGGAGCATTTGAAAAGTTCTTTATTTTATTTTGCTCTGCTCATAAGACCTCGTACACTGTCAATGTTAAAATGGCAAACTTTATGTTTGCTTTTCTCTGAAACTACTGAAGCTTCAAGTGCTCTGAAATTTTGTGTGCCTATTTTATACTTTCTTTTAATGTGCTGAAACTAAAATCCATAAATAGTTTCGATTCAAAAAATTTTTGTTATTAATTATTGCTTACAGTCTTTACCATATTATTAATTTTTAAAATAGCTAACATACAATATTTTTAAAAGTATTAGTTCCTACATAATGTTTGTTATGCTAGCTATAAAACAAATTGAAGAATTGCTTCAGTACTTTTTCAGAAAAAGGAGCAAAGCTGAAAAAATAAAACTTTTGGAAAAAAATCATTTAATCATAAATCTTACTTGGAATTACACTTTTACTAAAAACCTGATTCATAAGAAGGGTCTGTTTGAGTATCCTTTGCTTCCTGTTCCTCTTCTAGCCTTCTTTTAGCAGTTATTACTTCTGATGCTTGTCTTTGAGATTCATCCATTGCTTTCTGTGCTCTATGCATGCGTTTCATATCAAGAAATTTTATGAACACAATTCCTTCCAGGTTTTGGACCAATCTGTTGAAGAACCAAACATTTCATAATACTACTCTCATTAAAACTAATTTCATTTAGCAACACCAAATTCAAGAGATTTCAATGCAACAATTGTTAACTTTTGGTAGCTTGTACCAGATAATGAAATTAACAGATTCATTATGATTCTGAATGCTTTTATGCAAACACATTTTTAAAAAAATCTGCATTATTTGAATCTCTGATGCATAACAGTCATTTTTTCTGCAAAACATTCCTTTGAAGGTGAAAATTTTGATTATGATCATACATTTTTCCTCTCTGTTATGCTTTTACAAATTTACACCATGTTTCTTTGTCTTTCGGATACAACTTATGTTTTGGACTATCATTGGAAGAGCTAACATGGAAATATATAGCTAAATATTTTTTAATATGAGGCCTGTTCAGAATATAACCGAACCTTTATTTTTTTAATCTTTATTATTAATTTTACACTTCACAAAGTAGTCCTGAATAGCTTAATTTGAAATGGCCTTTAAAGTCTGTGATGAATTTTCTTTAATGTTGTCAATAGTCTCGAAATAGCATTCTTTCATCACTGATTTTTGGCATAAAGCTGAGTGTGCGGGTGCATTGTCATGGTGAAGGAACCACGAGTTGTCTCGTCACAACTCTGATCTCTCTTTTTGTGGATTTTTTCATGTAACCATTGAAAAACTCCTTGACAGTATGCACAGTTAACTGTTTCAGCTTGAGGCAAGAATTCAAAATGCACAATTCCATTAAAATTGAAAAAAAAAGAGCATCACTTTGTCAATGGATGGAGACTGATGTGCTTTCTTGTGTCATGGAGGAGATCCTTTACCAATCCATTGTGATGATTGAACTTTTGTCTCAATACCGTAGCCGTAAACCCAGCTTTCGTATGAGAGCTGGGTATTATGATCTTTTGCATGAATGTTTCATCATCAGCTTGTTCAAGAAGTGGCCGACAAATGTCGACTATGTTCTTTCTGCTGTTCGGTCATCAAACGAGTAACAAACTTTGCTGCAACTCATTGCATGTTCAATTTTTCAGTCAAAATGTCATGGCATGATAAAATCGAGATGCTAACCTCTTCTGAAAGTTCTCTGACAGTTAATCAACGATTTGCATGCACCAGACCGTTGATTTTCTGAATATGGGTGTTATCAGTTTAAGTCAAAGGCCTTCTTGGTCAAGGGTCAACTTCAATTGACTGACGACAGCTTTTAAATCATGAAAACCATTGTAACATTGCGTATGACCCAGAGCATCACTCTGTAAACTTGTTTCATAAGTTGAAATGTTTCTGTGAAAGTTTTCCCCAGTTTCACACAAAATTTTAAATTGTATTATTGCTCCTGAAAATCACACATTACAAAAGTCGCTGCCTTAAACATGTTGCACTCAAATAAAAAAATACAAAAACTTAACGAGATATCAGCAATCCAAGAAAATGTGGTTACAGAGGAGGTTATGCTGAACGCAATGCTGCCAACCAGATGTCACTAAATATCTCTGTTGACACATGATTAAAAATCTTCGGTTATTTTCTGTCCAGACCACATACTTTCAACAAAGACATTTCTTCTAATAGCTAATCCATAATTTTATTAAGAAAGAATAGCAACATCAGTCAGTTTACCACGACCTGACAAAGACTTTCCATCTGCCAATTTCTGTTTTTACTTTCTTGTTTTCATTATCCACAAATGACTGCCCATCCATGTATGAGCATAACCAATACATCCCAATTTGGTCAGAGGATAGGAGTAGCCATTAATATTTGGGTTGAAGGTGACTATAAAATAAGATGTGGGCTCCACAATGGAGTCTTTATAAATAGCTTCTTAAATAGGATCCCTTTTAAGAGGATGCAAGTGGCAAATTGATATATAGTGTTACTACAGCTTGGCTTAAACCAAATATCATATTAATGATTGCTCTCTTTGTTTTATCAATGTATCTGCAATTCTATAAAATCCAAACTTACAGAATTGTATCCTTCATTTCCATCAACTATGTAAGCTGTATTTCTTGCATTTCATCATAAAGTCCTGGCATTCTCAAACTTTCAGAAAATGTTATATTGGAAATAGTGATGACAGAGATTATAGAGTATAATGATACAAATTTTGAAACATAACCCTATGAGTTACTTCTTACATCTAAAGGCAAGGTGAATAATTTTTTTAGGGATTTTAAATTTATCAAAATACCAAGCAGAACTTTTAGGATCAAGAATGTAATGTTGGAATTAACATTAAAAATGAGAAAAACTGATTATTTTGTAATTTCAGAAAAATTTTGCAGTACTTTGCTGAAGGAAATAATATTTTTTTTTGCTTGGATGTTGATGACTAGCAAATACTTGTGGCTTCATACATGTATTTGACTTGTAGTCCTTCAATGTTCATTTGATTGATCTTTAGTCTTAGCAACTCTTGATCTTCCTTGAAATTAAGTTTTTTTGTAGCCTGTATGTTTCTCTATAAAGAAAGAAAATTAAAAAAATGTTTTGTCAATTTTTTTCCTGGGTGCAAAACACATTACTACAGCAGACAATTTAGGTTAACAAAATCAAAGTTAAAAATTAAAGTAATATAAAACAAATAAAATCAAAAATTAAAATGTGCAATATCATAATGATAAATATTCCTCATACATTACAGCATAAATGTAAAGTGCCATATGCTAAAGGCGAAATTAAAACCACACTGAAATATAGTATTAAAAATATAAATTAAAAGAACAATATTACCATTTGGCATATGCTAAATGGCATAAACAGATGACACATATTACAGTTATAATAAATATTTTAATACAGATGCTCAGTGTTAAGAAATACTAAGACATTAGATAAACATCATCATATTTCAGCCCCCTTTACACCCTCCGACCAGAGAAATCGAATTACAGCTCTTTGTACCTCCTTGCTGCAAATTGTTAGCGAAGGAGACATTTTACACTGTAATAGCCGGAAGGCAAATGACAGTCAGGATCAAATTTCACACAAATGACTGCATTCATACAAACTAAGCACATATGCACAGAAGGCAGTATAACAATGTTGAAGATATGTTAATGGCAAATGTGTAGATAATTTTTTACTTGCCCTCTTATTATTCAGACATCACAAAAAGTTTTTGTGACGAAAACTGCAGGAGAAAGAGGGATGCACATTTGACTGATCTCATCTAAATTTATTAAATTATTTCAGATAAATTTTCTGTATGCTGGGAGACTTTTGATTTTCAAGCTGATGGAGAAAGGCCAATATGTTGTCTTTCAATTTTAAACCTCTAATAAATCTTGAAATCAAAAGATCAGACACTAATTATACAGGAAAAGTTTTACTATTTGTTAATCTTATTGTCACAATGATACTTCTAACAGTGAATGATCTTTGTGTAATCAGTTATGAAGAGAATTCATTATTTGTTAATTATCATTAAAAACACTGATAAGTATAGCTGATAATTATTTTATTAGGCTGTATTTTTTTATGTACAATCATCGATTAAGTTAATATTAAATTTACATCTGTTTTATTAACTGCTCAGTTCTTACTTGTTTGATGTGTTTCATTTTTATTATCTTTTTCTTAATCTTATCTAAATAATTAAAATGTCTCATCGAATTTTCTTTCAATATTTTTAAGATAAGCATGAATAAAATCCTACATTTATTAATAAATAAGTAAATAAACAATAGTCATAACTTTCAGTATTACCTTAAAATTTATGTGATGGAGGTAGTTACTTTATTGTAAGTATTTATTTTCTAAGTATTTCTTTTCTAATCATTGCACTTGTTAGAAAAAATATTTATTAATAAAACTTAACTATTTCTGGATTTGCAGAAGTTTTGTTTCTTTTGACATAAAAAATAATTTTAAATAAAATTATGTCATGCAAGCGATAAAATGAACTTAAAGAAATTTATTTAAAATTTATTTATTGGCAGTTTTACAAGTAAATTAACTTTAAACGTTAAAAAGTGTATATTTACTCCAATTTTTGGGCTTCACAACAATTTTCTAAAAAACTATTACCAATATAATTCTGGAGACAATTTGTAACTATTTTTCATGTTAAAAAATTTTAAAAAACCATTCACTTGTGATCCAATAATTTGTTCACTGTTTATAAGTTGAAAAAGTAGTATTTTTGAAAGTATAGTTTTATGGAATATTTATATTTACTTACACCAGTAAAACATTAACCTGAAATTATTTTTGTTTCTTCATGATATTTTGAAAAATACATTTGTGCATAAATTGCAGCCATATACATTTCCAACTTGCACTGCTGGTGTTCCTACTCTTTTCCAAAAGTATAATAGTAACAAACTTGTACACAACGTTGTTAAAAATTGTTTTGGCTTTTATTGCTCTCTATATATAAACTAAAAAGTTTAATAATAGTAGTTGAATAACGTTACTGAAATGAAGTATTATGTAAATAAATTAATTTATTTTTTCTAGATATACATACAAGTTTCATGCTTAATTATTAATACTGTATATTTTATAATATGACTAATTTGAACCTATACACTGCTGAAAGGTATATTAAGCGTTAGATTCAATTTGACCCTGTGTAACAGGTACTGTATCATTATTGAATAATGGCAAGTGAAAGTAATTCTTGATTGTTTTGTTAAGAGCACTGAACTGATCATGTGCATTTGTTACCCAAACACTTGCATTCTCCCTCCAGTCCATCATTATTGGTATATTCCAGACATATTATATTCTTATTATGCAGCCTTTATAATAAAAAAAAAACCATTCATATGGGTATTACTATATTATTAAGCACAAATAAAACATATTCTTTTAATAAACATTTTTATGTGAATTTGGAAGTATCTTAAAAATACGTTTATTTATTTATATTGTAATAACAAACAAAGGTAAAATTATTCAGTGATATATATAATAAATAATGAAACACGTCTTTCTCATATATATTATTTGTACACGTAGAAACTTAGGTTTAAAAATGAAAAAAAAGTTATTTTTTTAACTAATGCATTAAATTTAATTTAGTTTTATATTGACAGTCATTTGATGTGGTATTACATTTGATTTGTCAATATAAAAATTGTTTGTAAATTTCTAATGGTAGGTAGTATAAATTTTAAGAATAATTAATTTTGTAGCTTCAGCTGGACGGTCTATCTATACTTCTATTAAAAAAAAATTAGGAAAAAAAAAAGAATAACAAGAGATAGCGATCAGAAATATTCATCTTTGAAATTTAAGAAAAAGTAAATCTGATATGTATCATTTGACAGAGCAGTCATTCATATGAATTTTTATATGAAAATATGTGTTCCATCTTTACTGAAATTACATTCTACATTAAACTGTGATCTTTTTGTAGATAACAGTTAGCCTCAGAAAGATTTAATTTGAGATGGAATTTTGGGGATGAAACAGAATGGGGAATGAAAAACAAGAGGTAGGTTTTAACTGGATAACTTCATATGCAGTATAAGAGGCTTTACTTCTTTAAAAATATTCACAAATACAGTGGATAGGTCTACATAAGTTATTGAACTTATGTAGGCAACTTGCATCCACAGATTAAATACTCAAAATAAGGGATAGGTGCATCCAACCGGAGAAGATAAGGCTTGTAATCCAATTTCTAAAGGTTCCTGATTATTATTATCTATGTAGATATGATATGGATCTTATTTTGAACATCACAGGGAATTTGGTAAATAATAAACCGTTTTAAAATTTGGAACTTTAAAACACTGTAATACACCAAAGTTAAAAATGCTGAATTGGCTTTTGAAAAGAAATATTCAGTTTGGTGAGTTAATGTTAAAAATTGAGTAATTTAACTAAATGAGTTGTTTTTTCCAACCAGTTTTCCAGCTAGTGCGGTCTGCGTGTATGTATAGGCAAATTCAATTACTGTTACTGGCTTACTCAGACATGACAAAGCTGCTGATGTAGTGCAGTGTAAGTGTAAATGTACTGGTAAACATGTAGTCTAGAACAGATTCAGGTCAACCACTCCTGAGACGTGGTTAATTGAATCCCAACCACCAAAGAATACTGGTATCTAGTCTAGCATTCAAATCCATATAAAAGCAACCGTATCTATAAGAACTGAAACTTTAGAACTCCTTGACTTAAAAAACTAAATAAACAACTAAAAAATTCATGAAGTAAAAAAAACTTTTTAATGAACATGCTCATTCTACTTTGAGATATTCATAATAGAACTTATATGGACTGAAGTAAAGAAAACTGAATTTTGGTAAACGATATCATTGAATCAGTAAGCAAAAATACTTTAAATTAAACATTTTCTTCACAAAAAATAGTAAGAAAATTCAGGCGATGATAATGCCAAAGTATTTTTTGCCCAGATAAAACAAAAAAAAAAAACAGTAAGAAAATGTGCAAGCTCATGTACAAAACAAATGAATACAGAAAAGATGCTAAACCTATGCATAACCTAAAATAAATAAAAATTTTATTCTGACCGGTACATCAGGAGTTTGTATAATATACATTATATAGACTACGTCAGTAGTACATTGCTATGTAAATCCTTGATCGGAGCATTTCAGTGAGCTAACAACAATAACACATAGATAATAGTATGTTTGATTCACTGAAGAAGGCAAAAGGAAATCAGTTTATGCTTCACGTCTTTGGTTAGCCTGGATGGGATTCTTATAATTCTAAGTCATTTTCAGGAATAACTTTAACTCTTGTCAGGTTGCTTATAACATTACAGCTATGTTAATTAATGTACACAAACAATATCACCAATTTTATTATGTTCCAAACTTTTACTGTTTTGTGTAAACATTGAAAACCGAGTTCTTTCAAAGACTAATCTTTTGAATTGATAAACCTTTTAAATATTATGTTTAGCAATTTCTTTCTGCCAGCCAGTTTATTGTTTTATAATAAATTTAATTTAGGTAACTTAATATGAGTATTAAATAACAATGATTAAAACAGCTTAAAATAATTAGTAGTAATTATGGACTTTTGTTAACAATTATACACAGATTTCTAATACAGTAACAAATCACAATCGCTTTAAAAACTCATGCTATTACTATGAATCACAAAAATTTTACTTTCAAGCTTTAAGATGATAACCATTAGTTATGACTATCATTTTTTACCACTTTTCTATTAATTAATGCAGGAAACTAGTCTGAAAATGTATTATTACATCACACATTATTTTGATTATATGTTATTATTTTTAAAAAATCAAACTATTTTAGTATGTTAAAAAAATACACATCAATATTCAAAAGTTAAGATTTAATGTTTACATTAGTAATCTGAGAACAAAATAAATGCTTCATGAAAAGTAATTTGGTGGGAAACAGCCTTATTGAAGAGATATTGAACAAAAGGATATGAAGAGATAACTTTTACATAATGATGTTGCTTTAAAATTATTCGTATTGTATTTGCTGATGAATAATATCTTTGAATAGTAATTAAAATACAATAAGGACTGCTCATTTTAAATAACTAATGTGGAAAATCGCTTGATAGAATTAAACTAAATCGCATTAATCAGTTTATACTTTTGTATTAATAATGAAATAACATGTTTATAGAAAAGTTCAGCTTTTCCTGATCTCATGAAAATTTTTCTGTGCCCATATTTAAAGATTAAATATTGTCTGCCTAGGTCACAACATATACAATCTCTGAGTGTTCTCTCTTATGTACAATTTTTGGCGGTAACTTCAAAGAAAAATGTTTTTCCTTGTACAGTAAGAAATATTACGAGATGACTGAACTCTATTGAGGAATTCTTGCAAAATTGTTTTAAATAAAAAGAATTTTCCACATTTTACTTTTCACCTGTTCATTCATAAATTTAATTTTATAATGAATAACCCGACACCTTCAAATTAGTGGTTCAAACAAGAATATTTAACTATTGTCATTTCTGCCTGAGAAATTATTTTATAGTAAATAAGTTTAAATTTAATACCAGTATTTTAATTCACTTTTCTTATTTCCTGGTTTAGTCTATTTTCTTTTTTTATTTTAAATGATTGCTTAATGTGTTCTATATTCTTCATGCTGTACCTTTCTCTCAGATTAATCCATTAAATTATTAACCTGTTATTAATTAATCTATTAAATTACTATAGTAGATTCAGTAAAATATGAAATTATTCTTTGGAACAATCAGAAGCTCATTTAAAGGTACACAGTAATCTCTGTTTCTTTATAAGTAATGAGTTCTTTATAGATTTGGTGCAATAATAAAAGTGCTAGTGTCAGATTCAACAGAATGGATGATCTTTTCTAAAACCATATTTAAAACTTTTAAACCATAAAGTCACTTGAAGATATTTCTTGATTGTTACATATTTGGATTTTAATGAAATAACAAATAGAAAATGGTATGGTTTAAAGGCATAACTGTATTGTTGGAAGTTGAATGTCCTGGATGGACCATGTCTTACATGTTGAAATTCTTCAGAGTGTAGAAAGATAAATATAGAGTATAGAGTATAGAGAAAGGTTGTGGAAGTATGTAAGCAAGAAAGCTCCAGCATCAAGACCAGATTACTAAAAATGAAAATTTTATTATTTCAAACCATATTGTGAGGGAAAATAAGACTAAAGCTAGATGTTCAAGAAATCTTTTGTACTGTAATAATCTTAGAATTTGGTTTACAAAAACTTTCACATAACTACTTAGCGCAATAGTCAACAAATTTATTACAGTTAAGGTGATGGTCTCTAATGGCTCTGCCTTTTATCAAGAAGGTTCTAAGTTTGATATTCATCAATGTGTAATTTTTTTAATACAAAAAAGATTAATTTTTTATAAAAATTCTTGAAACTGGATTCTGCAGTTACTAAATAAAAACATTAACACATTTTTGTTTATCTTCCATATTCCAAACTGAGCAGAAATTTGCAAAAATATTTAGAGAAGATTTTATTCAGAAAACAGGTCATTTTTATCAACCTTAAAATGTAATGAAATGTTAAATGTAATATTTATGCTTACTGCCTTTATTCTTAATTTTTTTTAATATGATGAAAATGTTTGGAAGAGTATCTTTGAATGGAAGTTATGCTAATGTTCAGAACCACTGGTCATGATAAGCAAGTATATGACCAACTATCCATTTTAATAATTTGCTGCTGACTCCTTTAGAAAATTTCTGACCAGCCATACAAATCTCACTATACCTAAGAAACTCAGCAAAGGCGAGTGTAAAAGACAAAAAAAAACATTTTTCATGGTCTTTAATCATCTAAGTCATAAGTTTTGTCAGAAAGAATAAGTTCATTAAATTATCTCAATAACAATAAAAGATATCAGAAGAAAGTTATGACGTTATTGAAATTATTAGTTATTTTAAATTTTTGTTTTTATAACATGTGACCATATGATATATTTATTAGTAGTGCTTGACTACTTGTGAGCTGTTTGAACCAACATTCATAGTTCGTTTATTTCCAAGCTGTGTGCTACATCAGATCACATTACAGTGCATGTCACTTGAAACCCCTGGTCTCCGAGGATAGTTTATGCTGTTCTTATTATAAAATTCACTCTTTCAAAAATTGGAATTTTTGATGAAGTAACACAAAAACAAATAAAATTTCCTATTAATTCTTAAGCATCATTAATACTTACATTTTTATTCATTATGCATTAATCTTTTTGCATAATAAATCTAACATAATAAACAGTAGTCATTTAAGGTTTTACAATATTAATTTTCGATTACATAGAAATAATCATCATCATTCTCTTACGAAATGAAGTTATGAATATGGCATTTAAATCATTAAGAAACCTACAACAAACCATATCTATCCAATCATGTGACACAACCTTTCACTCCTTTTATATTAAAAATATTCATAAGAGGTAATAGATATGCATGTATGTTATACACATTAATAATACATAAATATATATATTATATGCAGGTATTGATACACAAATATTACACAACATTTTACCAGTTAAAATGAATTGTTTTTATAAGCTACGTAACTGAAAATAGTTAAGATATTAATTTAGTAAAGAAAATAAATTTTCAGTTAATTTCTTTTATGGTTTCTAATTTATTGACATACTCTATGAATGATGTTATCTTTAAATGAACATTCTTGCTGATTTGTTATAACTTAAAACATTTCATAACATAAAACAAGGTGAATTCAGAAAATGGAATCACTTAAAACAATACTAAAAAAAAAAAAGTAACTATTTGAGGAAAATAATTTATAAATTCTTTTTACTAAGGTTTTTGCTGTTAACTGAACTTTCTTGCTGTAAACACCTCTCAACAGATCATTTAAATAAGGTATGTTGACTTCAGATTCAATTTAGAATATGCAATATATTCAATACTAATTAGAGATGTGTCAAGTTTTGTAATGTTGTGTCACGTCATTTTGTTTTGTGTTCTCTTTTTAGCCCTCCTGCTTATAAGGTAAAATTAAAAATGTTTAAACTCTTTTAAACAGAACATAATCAAATTTAATATGATTAAAGAGCATCAGAATTTGTCAGTCTCTTTTGTACCATTATATAATATAATTACACATATAATCAATATATTATTTGAAACCATAAATACAAAATAAAAGATTTATTAAAAGTTACATTACTTACTGTTGGATTTTATATGGATTATGATTCGCCCAGTAGTTTTTTTTAAAGAGAAAAAGTAAAACTCTGCTTCTGCCTTTGCTGATCGAAACAAGAGGTCCCATGGATCCTAATTTATTGAAGGTTAAACACTCCTTTTTTATAAATTACATTCAGATTATGTTGGATTGTGGTATGTTAGGACCTGGTAAGGTAAATCAGTCTAATGTATTAAAGTCAGTCTAAATGTATTAGGAGGATTGGCAGTAAGCTGTGGTTTAACTTTAATTTTCAAATTGCTAAAATGAAGATTAAGTCTGAGCTTAATTTTGAAGGTTTGGAGGGCAAATTCTTTTAATGATGACTAAAAATAAAATAAAATAAAAAAAGTATTAAAAAAACACTGTAAATGGTTATTAAATTCTGTAACAGAACTATTTTGATAATACTAAATATGCTTTAAGATGATGTGAAAACCCTATTGAAATCTGGGTTAAATTTATCCACCACGTCAACAAATATAGATAGAAGGGAGTTCTTCAACATGTCCATATTTTCTACAGGACTGGAAAAAATTTTCCTGTATTATTTTGCCTGCTAGTTACTACTAATGGTCATTGTTTTGGTATCTTTGATACCCTTTTTGGGGTAATATTACTTTTAACAAGATTATTTTGAATATGTAAGAAAGTAACCCCATTACTAAGATGATTGGATTTAATTACTAATGAGTGTTTCATCAAATTGTTTAATAATTCCTGGGATAAAATTTATGGTAAGGTTATTTAATCAAATCAAGCTTTTCAGATTATGTAGTTAAATTTAGAGTTAAGTTAAAAAAAAAAGTGTAGTTAAAAAAGGTGGAGGTAGTTTCACAATTTTTAATCTTTGTATAAAAGTATAGAAAATTAAGAGTTTAGCATGATAAAAGTACTTAATAAGAATAAATTCTAAAGTTACAAGTGGACCGGATGTAGGAGATATACAACATTATTTACAAACAGTTACTGCCTCATATCTTGAAGATCTGTATCAATAAAATTGAAGTTTGACCATATATAATCCCACTTTTGGCTATTTTCACCCCATTGGGCAAGGAGGCATCACAGTATCAATATTTTTTTTTAGCATTGTACAACATTGCACTAACTTATTGAGTGAACTTTTAAGCTCCAAAAAAAAGGGATGAATGGGACCATAGTCAAAATATCAATTTGTTATTGAAAATTCAACTATATCTTATTAATGTAGACATGAATGAGATCTTTTTAGAAAAAAAAAGTCCAATGGGGATTCATAAGTTTTGAAAATTAATTTTTATTATTTCTGATACTTCATGAGTTTTTCAAGTTGCAGCTGTTATTAAAAAATATATCATGAGGTAACCATTAAGCAAGAGGGTCACACCACTTGTGACCCTCTTGCTTAATCCCACTGACTCTACTACTGACTTACTGACTTACTACTAAGAGAGTCAGTGGGACTCTCTTAGTAGTACATTTTTTTACTAAAAATTAAGGTTTAGTAAAACTTTTTGCAAATGAATTGTAAACATTGCATATAAGTCATTAATATTTTAAAATCTTGACGTAACTGAAATAGTAATCTGCCAAGGGCAAAGCTGGGAAAGTTATCTGTCCTTTTCTGGCTTTTTTAAAAATAACTCCAATGTTTTCTTTTGTTATCAATCACAATATACCCATAACATTTTTAAAATTTTGTTCAAATGTTTTTGTTATAGTAATGAAAAATGAGTTTTTAGTCTAATTTAAAGACTGTTTGTTTTTTCTTCATTAAACCATGTGAATTACATTGGTCAAACTATTTTGAACAGTATATTAATATTTAAACTACTAATTACACGGTCAACAATGATTTATCAAGTATCATTATTCTATATATTATTTATTTATTGCAGTTTTTAAGTTGCTAAATAAACTACGAGGTGTGGCTATTAAATAACCAGACTAATGCTGTAAAATATTTTATTTTAAATTTATACATAATCAGTTATTATCCCCTTCAGTATACACAGTGTGTCTGAAAAGTTACTGAACTAAATTAAGTAAAAATACAGACTTAAAGATTTACTCACATCAGTCCTCTACACAGAACCCTTCTCTAGTTTTACATTCATTGCAGCGCCGGTAGAGCCTGTCTCTAGAGAAATCACTTTAAATGCTCAGTGCAAGCCCTTTGGATGGCCAGAATGTTGTTGAAAAAGCGGCCTTTCATCTTCAACTTGAGTTTCAGGAACAGAAAATAGTCTGCTGGAGCCATGTCGACTGAATATGGCGGGTGGGATAAGACGGTGATTTGATTTGAGGCGTAATAATGTCTTAAAACTGTTGTCATGTGTGGTGGGACATTCATGCAAGAGAGTCCAACTGCCCGGATCCCGGTACTAGGGCCAGATTCGCCGAATGCGACGCATCAGGCGTTTCATTACTCCGAAATATAATTTAGAATTCACGGTTTGACCAGTTGGGGCAAATTCATGATGAAATAGGCCCTTTGAGTCAAAGATGCAATCAACATTGTTTTCTCTCTTGATTTTTGCTGCCTAACTTTCACCGGTATTTGTGTTCCAGGACTCAACCAAGCAGCGGATTGACGCTTTTGCTACAGCCCAAAGGGTAAAATGAGATTGTTCAAGCAGGAGCGCGCGAACTTTCGCAACGTTTTCGTCATCCCCAGTTTTACAATCTTGCTGTCTAAGAACTGTTACAACGGTTTTGCGCCCTTACCGTTAATACGATTCATACCCTTTTCATGGAGATTCAGAGGATTTGTTCGAGCACCCACCTCATCGCGGCGAAAAGAGGGGCAACGACTACTGGTCGCAAGTTCCTGTTACGAGCAAAGGGGCCTTTACCGTTAGTCCTGCTCGCGCTCTTTTAGAGCGAGAGCCTTAATCTGTAACTGTGTGTTGATCTTTGATTTCACACATTTGATCCAGTAACGGCAAACAGATGCAAAGAGTGACACGAGATCTCCAGCTGCTCGTGGCTCGCTGCGGGTAGTCATCATGCTTGTGGTCTTGTGCCCAATATTGTTAGGGGTTCATTTAATTTTCTAGTTCTAGTGTTCTAATTAGAATCTATAATAGGTTGCTCTTCGCTGGCCATTTTCCGGTAGCTAGGAACGGAGGGGTGGTGTAGCGACCGGACACGCTACGAGGTGGGATCTTCTCCCCTCGGGGGGGAATCGAGATGGCCATTTTCCGGTGTGTTAGAAGCGTGGATACTTGTTGTTCAAAGGTGGCGACAAAGATCCTACTGTTAGTTCTTCTTACCGTCCACTAACGCTCTTGCCAAGGTTTTTGAGAAGGTCCTATATTTGCTTATTAATGTTAGATTGGCCACTGGTCATTTGCTTTTGGACAACCAGTATGGTTTCCGACCGGGCAAGAGCACTGAGGATGCCATACTAAAGGTGATAGATATAGCTTCCTCTAGTCCATGTAAATATGTATTAAGAGGTTTTTCTGGACATATCCGGGGTATTTAACAACTTATGGTGGCCCTCTGCCCTGTTTCAGATGAAGAGTACGTGACACGAAATGAACTAGAAGTCCTCTCAAGTTATTTCAGCCTTCGGTCCGTTTCCCTGCGTGACGGCGGCTCGGAGGTTCGTAAGACCTTAACTAAATGATGCCCTCAGGGCAGTGTTCTGAGTCCCGTTGTTTGGATCATAGAATTCAATTCGATGTTGCGTTTAAGGTTGCCATGGGTTGTCGTGTCGTCGCTTATACTGACTGAAGGGGATTCTCATAACGAGGTAGAGTTCCGAGTTGCTCGTGTTTGTGAGACACTCCGACTGTAGAGTCTCCAATATACGATGATTTTCAGTCCAGAGAAACCCACAATGATGTTGCTGAAGGCCCGATTGGCTGCTACCCGACGAATCCGGGTCCGGATAGCTGGTCTCCCCATTCGGTACGTTACGACTCAAAAATATCTGGGTGTTACCCTTGATGAGAATTTCGGTTCAAGGAACATCTACAGTAAGTAGCAAAAAAAGTCCGCTGGTGATTTTTATGGAATCCGTAGTCATTCATCCCGATTGAGGGTTGAATTACCGTACTATGTGTATCCTTTACAAAGGTGTCACCGAAGCTATTGTGCTGTATGTTGCGCCTGTCTGAACTTACCGCATGGCTTTTAGATAATGCGCGGACATTTTGCTACGGGCCCAGCAACTTTTCTTGCTAGTTGTTATAGGCGGTTATAGAACAGTCTAGCGGGAAACAGTCTGTGTTATAGCCGAAGTCAAACCAATAGATATCTTGGCTAATGAGCGTAATGTATTTTCCTATGTCTGATTTAGGTGCGATTGGATGGGTCCCTCCCAATCGGTATGTTACACAGTTTTTCTCCAGGCATGGTGCCTTTCGGGCGAGTTCAGCTAGGTTTCGTTTGGTGGATTCGTGTCAATGCCCGGATTGTGGGACTGATGATACAGCGGACTACGTCCTCTACGTCTGCCCCCAGTACGAGGTCGCACGTTCACAAGCTGTTAGGTAACTTGAGAGAATACATTCCTTTCTGGATCTCCGTATTAACTGGATGATCCGCGAGGAGTGGTCTATAGTGACTGGTTTTCTTCACGCACTTACGGTGTGTAGGTCTGCAGAGGGAGTTTAATCGAGGTACTCGATCGTGGTAGGATCCCGGGTAGCTAGGGTTCCGGCTAAGGCATTGGATTGGTTGGAGGTAGGCGCATTGTCATCATGTCGCGGTTATAATGGTATTGTTTGATTCTATTTGGGGCTTCCGCTGGTGGGGTGACCGCGCTTCCGGGGTATGTTAACCCGTGCGACCGGGGGTGTGGCTTCCCTCTGCCGGTGGCAGTCCTGATCGTGGTGCGGGGTTTGTCTCCAGTTCCTGCGTGGACCGGAATGAGGTGGGGTTCCGCTTGTTAGGTGACCTAAATTGGTCTACTTATATGGGTGTAAATGTGAATTTCTATGTTACGCAAGACATAATTTTGATTGGTATGAGTGTAGCACTGATTTAACTTTAAACTCGTTCGTTTTCTGAGGGATTCATAGTCACGAACGGTGTTGTCAAATCTGTACTAGACGCGGGGTTTGCGCTTCCGGTTAGTTAGTTTGAGGGAATCATGTTAGGTTGGATGTGAAGATGTCCGTTTGAGGCCTAAGTGAAGGCGAAATTTTATATATATTTACTGATGCAAATCTCTGCCGAGGCATTTACATCGGTGACATCCTGACAGAGGCCTGGCTGATGAGTGCGAGATTTAATCGGTTAGAGGGTCTAAAGACGACCTCCGGGAAACCAATCCGGTAACCAATTTTTTCAATATTTTTATCCGTTTTTGACGTGGAAGGGCGAACATCATCTTCAACGTCTTCTCTGCCATCTTGGAAACGCTTAAATCATTAAAAAATCCTAGCGCGTGATAAAAATTTATTATCTTGTACTTTTTTTTAATAAAAGATAGGTTTCAGTGGTGGTTTTTACAAGTTTCATATAAAATTTCACGACAATTCTTTGCTCTCATAAAGCACAACATTTTTTCGGCAAAACAAAAAACAAACGTTATCCAAACGAAGGCCACAGTCAGACTAAGTCTACAGAAACTGGAGCGGCAACAATAGAAAGGCTACACAGCTGTCGATCGTACGAATTAGGCGCATGCTCACTCAGTTGTTCTGTAGCAGCATTTCGAAATGAGGGCAAATAACTACACCTCATAATATAAATGCTAAAATTCATTTTAATATCTAAATAAAATATAACAATATAACATGAGTTCATGTTGTTTGGACACATTAAAAGAAAATGTTGAATACAAAATTTAAAAAATTAATATTATATAAAAATTATCAAAAACTTATCAATATAGTAACATTGATTCAGTAAATAATATTTTATTTCTAAATGATTTAGTAATGTATTTATTAAAATGGAAGTATAGTCCTTTCTCATCTAATGAAATATTGTGCAGTGTTACATAACAAAAATCTGACTCCTATTTACATTTAAAAAGCCTAACCGATTCCTATCTCTTAAATACAATAAATAATAGTTTTAGTTTGAACTAGAAGGAATCATTCCTGATTTTTTATTCTGAGATTTATTACAGACAATCAATGCAATTTTCTTAAATGCCATGACTTACTACATTGAACTGAATTTATTTCCTGATGTTTTGCATTTTACAAGTAAATGTTGGCTAAACATGTAGTTTATTGTAATTTTCATTTGAAACTATCAATGCACAATTCGTTTGATTATAATATATTTTTTCTTCTGTAATTAATTTTGGAAATTCCCTTATCTTTATGATTCTTTCTTGGAATGTTAATATTATTATCATCATTATATACTTTTTTTTTGTAATATAAGCTTTATACTTTTACTTTATTTTTAACTATATATGCTTTATACTTTTACTTTATTTTTAACTATATATGATTTGAATTTTTCAAGATTTTATGTTAAGTAAGTAAGCTTTAGAATTATGTGGTGCATTCTGTTCTTTCAGCATTAGGTTGGTTGCTCTGTGGGCTTGTTGGTCTTTATTGCTCAGTAATAAACCAAGACATTAGTTGTCAGTTTGTGATTGAACGTGTTTAGTTTCGTTTATCAGAATTAATAGTTGCAAGAAACACAATGGTTCTTTCAGTAGAGGAACGCATTTTTCTCGTTGAACACATCTTTTGTGAAGGTGAGATAATTATACTGATTTAGTGAAGCATAAGCTTTCTGAAAAGTTTCCAGGCAACAGGCTCTGTTGAAGATGCTGATTGAAGTGGAAGATTATCTAAATTAAATGAACAGAAGCTGCTTGATAAATCAGATACTATGGCTGAAAGTTCATCAAAGTCAATGCGTAAGTTAGCACAGCAGAAAGATCAAACTTGCTACCAAACATAAAGCTGTAAGAAAAGAATTAAAATTTTCCCCTAAAAAAGTAATGTGTTCAAGAACTGAAACCTACAGGTTATGCCAAAAGACTTAAATTATTGTCAATGGTTTAAACATTTTACTGACTAAAATTCTGTAGGTATCCCAGACATTACATTTTTTACAGATGATGCGTGGTGTCATTTGGGAGGGTATATTAATTCACAAAATACATGACTATGGTCGACAACTAACCAGTATGAATTACATATAGCAAAAATGGGAGTTTGGGTTGGTGCGAGTAGAATGCGCACTGTGGCTCCAATCTTTCTTGATAACTCAGTTAATAGTGATCGTTATTGTGATGTTTTAACAAAATTAGTCAGTTGTTTCATTAGTCAGTTAAGAGAAGTGGAAATCAATCATGGTTGGTTCCAACAAGATGGCATCACATCTAATAGGTCAATGACTTTTTACAAAACATCTTTGGTGAACCAATAATTTAGAGGGATTGTGACGGCAGCAAAACAAGCAGCTGCAACAGACCATGCAGGATTGATGAACTAAAAACTGCAACAACAGGCATACATATGGGACACTCCAGTACAAAAGTTGGTTAAAGTGTTTGAAAATAAACTTAAATGTGTGGCCTGTTGTATTGATGTTGGAGGAGGTCATTTTCAGCACCTTTTATAGACTATTCAGTTATTGTAATATTCATTTCTATAAATAATGAAATAAAAATACAAAGTAATAATTAAGAAAGTTTCATCATTACACTTCCATAATACTAGTGCACAGAAACTTTCTGTAAACACAAAAACACACTGTATTATAATAAATAAAAAAAATTTCATTAGTGCTAGAATTAACTGAACAACACATTATTGCATATTTAAATGTTAAAAAACACTCAAGAGAAACACTGATTCTGGTTTTTCAGAGAAATTATCTCTATTCAATAACAAAATTCATAGACTTAATATAAGAAGCCTTAAAAGGAGTTTAGAAATCTTGCGAAGTTATGTGGGACTTGGGTTAAGTATTTAAGAACCAGTAAAATTATATTTACAAAATAATAATGTTCATACAGATTTTCAGCAGGAAAATCAATAAATAATTAGAGTAATTACAGAAAATAACATTTATTTATAAACATATTTAAATATTAACTAAGATATTTTAATTTATAGTAATAACTACATTACTTTTTTGAAATAAAATTATAAATATACTAATAACTTTTAAAAACTAAAAAAAAAACTTTTGCTTTTAATAATTAACTTACATCACACTAATTTACAAATTAAATTTATAATAACAGCATTAATCATAAATGAAAAGTTCTAAATGTTACAAAATAGCCTTTTGACAATTATTCACTATACAAAATTATAATGTTAAGACACATTATTATGATTATGGCAAAATTATTTTACTGAAAATTAATCTTTTTATTTCTCTGTCCTGTTAAATTATATTAAAATAAAAGACTGAGAATCCTGCAAAAGCACTTTCGTGATAAAATTAAGGTAATGTAGGATCCTGCAGTCTTGACTGAAATAATTTAATTACAGTAACTAAATTATTTCAATTGTAATGACTGAGGATGGAGGATCCTGTGAAAGTACTTTCATGGGTAAAATTAAGGTAAGATATGTCTCATCTCAATATTCTGAAATAGGTTGCTTTTATTTTAATATAATTCAAGTTATAATGGTAAAATTACAAGATCACCCAAAATTTTATTTTAGTTTAACTAAGAAAACACACACTGCATCTATATCTATCAGAATGATCTATAAATATTATAACAAGGTTATTTTGATTATTGATCACTTGAAGTTTTAATTCTAATTTCTGTTAATCAGAGCAGATTAATAAACGAGGTAGATTATACTGAATGTAATTTTAAAGAGTAGTTATAACAAGGTCATTCGCTCTTCTGTGTAAATGGTAACAACTTGTAAATCAAATGCAAATATTTTAATGGACTATTGTAAGACAATGAAACAAAAATAAAAAAAATGGGTAAAATATAATCCAGAAGGATAAGTTATAAAAAACTTTAAAAAAATCTCTACTGTTTACATTTTCAGTAACAGATACATATTCAAAACAATAATATCAATACTTGTATAAAGTAATATAATGGGCGATTCAAAAAGGACTTCACAACTTTTAATATAAAAATTTATTTAGATAACCTATAAATTTGGTTGACGTCTCATTTCATAACAAAACACATCAAGTTTTGATTCGCGTAGTTTATTAGTACCAAATTCGGCCACCAGCACTGTCATTAGTGTTGTTAAAAATTTATATATTTATTGGTGCGGATGTGCATGCTATGTGTTTTGGTTTCACTATTTGCAGTCAGCAACTGCAGTTCAACATAATTTTCCTAGAGTACCGTAAGGAGCCTCCTTGTGGGCATACAATTTACTCTTGGCACCAAACCTTCGTTGAGGCAGGTTGTTCTGTTAAATACTGCAACACCAGACACCCATGTGTCCCTGAAGCTGCTGTGGAACAACTCCGAGGAAGCTTTGCATGTAGTCCAAAGAAATCAGCTCTACATATGTCACATGAGACTGGTGTTCCACAAATGACTGTTTGGTGCATATTACGTAAATAATTGCACTTGAAGTCTTACAAACTAACCGTGGCTCAACACATTACAGATGACGACAAAGTTGTTTGACTACAGTTTTGTGTGGAAATGATGGAAAGAATTGCAGACAATGTAATGTTTAGTGATGAATCAAAGTTTCATATCAATGACAAGGGAACACCCATACCAGCCAAATATGGAGTAGCAAAAAGCCTCAAGAAACTTTCCAGCACATTCGTGATAGTCCAAGGTCAATGTTTTTTGTGCCCTAGGCAAACAGAGACTATATGGTCTGTTCTTTTCCAGGAGGCAACAGCAAATGATATCATTTATCTGTATATGCCTCAAATTTTTCTAATCCCTAAGTTAGACAATGATGACCAAGATGGACGCCACTACTATCAGCAAGATGGGATATCATCTCATTCTGCCTAGAAATCTTGAGATTTTCTTGTTACTTGATTCCCAGGTCAGTACTTCAGTCGTAAAGGTCCAATCAATGGCCATCTCCTCCCCAGATTTGACCCCACTGGATTTTTTCCCACTGGATTGGGTTTATGTACCCATCTTTGCTGCTTATATTGTCGAGCTCAAACTTCAAATTATTGCCACAGCTGCAGAAATAATGCCGACTTGCTAGCTACAATCTGGAATGAAGTAGGCTTCAGGTGGGATGTAAATTGCACTACAAGTAGAAGCCATATCGAACTAAAGTGAATGTTAGGTGAGGAAATTAATGTGTTTTTCTATGAAATGAGCTCAACTGAATCTGTAAGTTATCTCAATAAATTTTTAAATGCTTTTAAAGTTGTGAAGTTCTTTTTGAATCACCCGGTATCTCTTATAATAATAAACTGATACCATTATAAAAGTTATTGAGTGTTATAACAAAATCAATTCAGCAGAGTTTTGATGAAATATAAGCGGAAGATGGTTACATAATATGAAGAAAATAAATCTATTGCATTCAGAGTCTTGGCAGAACTGAAACCAAGAACATGCAGCGATTTAATATCAAACTAGTTTTTAAGCAAGTGAGTATTCTGTCACCAAATTTGTTTATATAATATTGAAATCCAAAACATAAAACATTATAAATGATTTGAAGAACATTAATTATAATTATATGATTTTTGATCATGATGGCATAATTTGGGATGAAGATGTCTATACAGAATGAACCTCCAAAAGATAAATGGAATAAAGTAATGAAGCTTCACGGATTGATGATCAGTACAGAAAATATATACATCTTTAAAATTAATTATACTGAAAATATTTGAAATATGAGTAACTATTTTGTTTTTATAAAGGATGTTTTAAAGGTTTTGTATTTGAAAGGATAGAAAAATGACCAAATAGATATCAAGATGTCAGTCACTTACAATGGGGCAAACAAAATCACAAAAAGCCTAATTTGATAAACATCAATATTGCATACTCATTTTCACAGTGAGACAATAATTGGATTGTACTAAAAGGGAAAATAAAAAATTCAAATAGGATAGATTAATTTCTAAGTACTGTAGTAGGTAAAGCCATGACAGGGAAGGATAAGAACACTGAAATATAAGAACAGTTGAAAAATACAAAAGAAAAAATTAATAAGAAAAGAGAATAATAAAATTAACAAAATCAGATACTTTGGACACAGATGCTTATAATGAAATGACATGCAGACCAAGATGAAGATGACTAATAATTGAGTTCCAGTATTTCTTATTAAGAAACAGAGAGGGCGCAACATAAGCACAATCAGCAATTATGGTAAGATTTGGTTTAAGGGACGAACAACATGCTACCTTATACATAAGTGGATTTTTTTCAGCAGCTACAAAACAAAGACAGGTAACTGTTTACTTTTATTTTAGAGATCTGCTATAATAGCTTAAAAAAGAAAAGGAAAAATATATATACACATGCATAAATATAGGCCAAAAAGAAATTAATATAAAATACTGCATTAAATAATTCTAGGAGAAATTAATTAAAATTATAAATATAGTGAATAGCTTTTATTACCAGAGAAGCATGTCAAGTTCTCATAAGATCCAGTTTCAGAATCTGGTTATTTTACCATTATCAAAATTATCAAGTTTTTAAAACTTTGATTGTAATTGGTTAAGCTTTTTATTAGAGCAATTATTATTACTATTTTTAGTTTCATTTGTATTTCACTTCAGTACGCTACTGATAATAAATTCTAAAGTAGTGTACTTAAAAACAGTAAAGGTGGAGAAAAACTGAAAAAGCATGACCACGAAAATTCTTTAGTGAAACAGAAACTTCTCTAACTGTTAAAAAATATTTTAAATGCTTACTTTTATATGTTTAAAATATTTTATATACATCTTAGTCAGTTACATTAGCTATACTTATTTTATATTTTTACATTTATTTCATTAAAAACAAGAATTAAGTATGATTTCTAAAATAAGAAATCATTTTTATGAACTAGCATTGTTTTAACAGATCAATATTTATTTATGATAAATAATTCTAACAAATTCCCACTAAACTTCAAATATAAGATTAATGTAATATAATATAATAAATAATAATACTTACATAAACTATATTAAAAACACAGATGAACTGACAAGATCAGTATCTAATTACATCCTTTATTATAAACATAACAGTTGAGAATCTGTTAAAAAATTTGTAAATGTATAAAATTATTTCATTTTACAAGACTTCAAATCCAGCTACATGAACTAACTTTATAAATGAGAATATCTTATCTGTATTAAACAATTTACCAAAAGAAAATAAAAGATTATAAACCAGAAAAATTTCTTACACTTACTGTTTACCAATAAGAAACATTAATAAATAATTAAAACCTATAAATTACTTAACAATAACTGCCTTACAAATAACATTTTTAAATTTAAAAAAACATTAATGGTTTTCACATTTTTTAAAAAAGTAATCAGGAAAGTTTTGTAACAATAAAACCAGTCATTAACCGAGTGAAAACAGCCATCAACATGGCTAAAGTAGGTTAATTAAAATAAAATTATTTTTTCCTTCACAACTCTTTTTCCATTCCGTTGTTGGTTCAAATTATTGAACTGCATATAAATCATAACAGAAGTGTTAAAAGCTAAGTTAAGCATAAAAACTGTTCTATTTTAACTGAGAGCCAGAATAGCAAGCAAAATAAAAAATAAAATTACTGGAAATATTCTTTTTAAACACTTATACAATAAATAAAACTTTGTTCTTAAATGTACAAAATATATCTTTTATATAATCTCTTAACAAAGTTATGTATCATTGAAACTGCACTACAGAGGAAAAAAGTTAATTTTGTTTGCAAAACTTTTGGCAATTTCAAAAGATTTTCTTTATAATTCAGAACAATAAAACACAAAAGATCAAGCTTTAATATAGTATAGAAATAAATTGTTCTATACTGTAGTTCAAAAGAAGTAAATTCACAAAGACCTCCTTTTGCAACAATTAAGACTACTATAGGTTTATACAAACTGGAATTGTGAGGCACCATTTTTTATAAAAAAAAAAAAATGTATATGTCAGCAAATTAAATTTAAAAAAATACTATGTTTAAGGAATAAATTTTTCAATATGAAATTTCATACTGAGCTGGTTTTACTATGTATATTTATTACCATACAAACATGTTAGATCTTGATGTTACAATATTACTTGTAAAGAATGGTTTTTCTAGCAGTAAAATAAACATCTGTTTTTAAAACTGTACATGTTGCAGTCTATATAAAAGAATATAAATATAAACTAAAAATTAATTATAACATAATAAGGTGTTAAAAAATTCACAACTTAAAGATAAAATGAATGTGACAAAAATCAAATAGTTTTATATAAACCAATACAAAATATGCACATAAATGTGTTGGAATTAAAAAATATAATCAGCAACAATTTCTGACCTCTAACAACCCAAAATACTTATCTCTTCATCTGAAAAATTAGTCAGAAATGTATTTTTCTTATAACATAGAAGCTTGGCTATTGACAAGTCTGCAAATTAGTTATTGCTCTCTAATGTATCATATCTAAAAGATCAAAGGTGTATAGATAAACATCTTTAGCATCCATAAGCACAGTTACTAGGAATATATTGTATTTTTAACTGCCTCATGAGTGATGTCAAAGTGACTAAGCCATAGTTGATATTACCATCTCAAAACATGGCAGACATGGCTATCAATCAATGAATGTTGTTTTTATAATATTTGGACCGATTAAACATATGGAGCAATAAAAAACTATGTAACTGCTTACATGTCCGAATCAAAGATTAAAAACTGTACAGTGGCATATTACTGAGTAATGAACGCTATTTAAGGTAACAGTGTGTTATCACAATAGAGTGAATATTTCTGCCAGGATCACTGAAAATGCCAGCAGCAACCGCCTACACCTACAAAGTAAACAAATTTCATAAATACATTTATATCATGTCAACAGCCATAGTAGTCAATTGAATAGGTTGTTTTGCTGGATTTGTTTTTTGTGTTAACCATTTATTACGCCTTTCTTGCTCCCACTCCTTACGGTAAGTCATATATAACTGCATTGCAGCTCTAGCATCTTCAACAGAATCGTGTTCACCATCTTGAATTTTTACATTTAAAAATTCATGTGCAAGATTTTTTAATGACAAAGTACCTTTAGCTTCATTACGAAATTTTATAAATGTAGTCGTATCTCTGATATATTTTCGAGGATGATGAAGTATTAATACTTGTAAATCATGTTTTATCGCATGACCGACTAATGTTCTACCTTTTAACAGATTTGCTACCTCTAGCTGAACTTTAACAAAATCTTCACCGCTTTCAAGATGATGAGGTCTAATACCGCTTACAAAAGTCCGATAATCTTTAACTGTTTCAGTCGGTTTAACATATTTATCATAAATACACTCACCAAAAGAATTAACTAATGATACCCTAGCAAGTATACTTATTGATCCGTTTTCACCAACTCCTACCATTTCACAATCCATTGCAATGACATTAGTGGTTTTAGCTTGCTGTCTAGGCCGTTTATAAAACTGAACTGATGAATCAACAAATTTATTTTTGTTTTCATTAAATAAACCACTTTTCATTAAAGGTAACTTAACATTTTTATTACTAGTTTTATTCTCATTTTTAATTGTTCTTTCAGGTGTAGAACCTTCCATTTCTATAAATTTTTTCCAGTTATTACACCCACTACTATTTTTATGACATATACTTCTTAATGAAATATTTCCCTTACTTTTATTCAAATTATCATTGTTAATACTTCTTAATTGCTTTTTTATTTCTTCCTTTTTAATTTGATAGGTATTCTTTTTTGTTAATGTACTATGCTCAACAAATAGGCTTTGTAAATCTGTTTTTAAATTGTCTGAATGATTTCTAAATTTTATTTTCTTTGGCATGTCTTCAGACCTGGAAAAAAATCACATTACATAAAATAGTGGTACAGTTTCTACTAATTGCACAATCTACTAATTCCACTGATCATACTGTTCACAAACTGCTATGTAATTTATTAATTAAGTAATTCAGTAAGATTCATTTTTTTTAATACTTAAACATATGTCAGTAGTGACATATATGTGTGTGTATATATATATATATATATATATAAAAGAAAAATATCTGTTGATCAACATGATGGAATGTGATAGCACTTTTTAAAACCTAAATGAATTCTTTTTAAAATACGAGGTGTAGTCAAAAAGTAATAAGAATTTTTGTTTTTTGTACAGAATTTTATTTATTCATCTACATTAATGTTATCCCAAAACAGTCCCCATTAGATATTATACACTTATGCCAGCGCTTTTTCCAATCCCCGAAACACTTCTAGAACTCGCTCTTTGGAATAGTGTTTAGCTCTTTCAGCTAACCTCATCTATGCTTATAAAACGATGGCCCTTTAAGGTTCTCTTTATTTTTAGGAATAGAAAAGTCACATGGGGCCATGTCTGACGAATATGGTGGCTGGGGTATCATTACAGTGTTGTTTGTGGCTAAAAATTTATGAACAAGGGGGGAATGAAGTGTGAGGAGGCACCTGTGGTGCAAAAACCATGAACTGTTTTATCACAAGTCTGGGTGTTTTTTCAGATTGCTTCATGCACACGGTTTTGAACTTGTAGTTAATACTCCTTATTGATCATTTGACCTTGTGGCAAGAACTCATGTTGCACTATGCCATTACAATCACGGTGAGCATAATCACGGTGAGATTACAATCACACGGTGAGCATAACCTTCACATTTTTGGTGTTGGTGATCCAGAATGCCTCCACTGGATGATTGAAACTTAGTTTCGACATCATATCTGTAAACCCAGTTTCATCACCTGTTATGACACGTTTCAGTAGTTCTGCATCATTGTTGACTTCATTTAATGACTTCTGAGCAACTTCCATTCACCACTGTTTTAATTTGAAATTGAACAATTTTGGAACAAATTTTGCTGTCACATGTTCATATTCAAAATATCCGAAAAAATTTCATGCATGAGCCAATTGATATCCCAACATCATCAGCGACTTCTCTGACTGTGATTCGGTGATCATTCATAATCATTTCTTTAACTTTTTCCACATTTTATTGGTTGTTGATGTGCTGGGGCATCCAGGGCGCTCGTCATATTCAATGTCTTCACGACCTTCTTGGAAACGCTTATACCACTCATAAACCCTTGCTTTACTCATTGCAGACTCACCAGTGGCAATATTTAACATTTTAAAAATATTGATACACTTTATTCCATTCTTATAGCAAAATTTAATACAAATTGCTTGATCCATTATTTATACAAATAAAAAATTGCTGATCGTACCAAAACATGTGTTATCCTTTTGCCAGCTGACAACAGACTAAACATCCATAAGACTAAAAATGTACAGATACTTTTCAGACATGTTTACAAATACAACAATGAAAAAATCCCAAGAATTGGACTAATACAACCTGCAAATTTAAAAAATTCTCTTTACTTTTTGAACATACCTTGTGTATGGAAATTTGTTTTGAGAAGAAATTGTTCTTTGTGTTGTTAAATGTGTGACTCCATCAGAGCAGTTACCTTTGTAACTGTTAATAGTAACACCCGTCTAAATGATACTGTTCTGTTTATAGTAAATTATGTTGAATAATACATTTTATCTTTTGCTCAAGCATAATGTAATTATATTTCCTACTTTTAAAACAAGTGCCACTGGTAAATCTGATGATTGAGGAGTTACACATCTAGTTCCAACCTTCTGAAAGCATAATTTCCTTGTGTTTTGAAAGTTTCATTAACAGTTTTATAGTAATCTTACTAAATAACTTACAAACCCAGCTAAATAGTGAAAATGTCAAAGTGCAGAACTGTATCATTTGCTTTGTATTATCTTTCTAGTATTGAAAGGCATTTATTCTGATACAAAGTTGTTTATTGAGAATGAAGTTCTGGAAATAGTTTAGCCACATGGAAGAGGCGTAACCACAATTTAATTGTAATGCAATAGACAGTGTGACTACCAGTAGAATCTAGTCAATAGAGGGCAAGACTTAGAGAAAGATTGTATGATAATTAATCTAAATTTTTCTTCAGTTTCCTTGGTCTGTAGCCTTTACTTTTACTATAGTCAATTAGTTTGTGTAACATATGAAAGAAAAATATATTCTGATACATTCATAGCTCAGGATTGTTAATCATTCTGTTAATTTTTATAATCATAAAATATTTTTCTACTTTCATTATCATTACTAATTATTCCTAAAATTTCCAAATCACATTCAAAGCACTTTATATTACTTCTGTGGTGTTCTTATACAAGATCCTGATATTAATTTAAATACATTGGATTCTAGTGACAATCTTCAAATATGGTAGCAAATGGAACTGAAATTTTTCAAGATTTATAAGATCTTGAGTGAAGTGAATAAAATGTAACAATGTCATAGTAGAATCTAGGGCGTAATGATAGCTTTAAGTCAAATTGAAGTGAATAAACAAACACTACATCTAGCGGTAGTTACATCTACCCTGACAAGAGTGGTATTCAGAAAAACTGAAGATATAACTATAGTGTGGAATAACTATCTTTCATGATAGTTATTCCCTCCGCCTCCTACCTCACAATGACCCTTCCTCCATGTCAATCTTAGCTCAGTGTGAAGCCTTATCTAATAACAGGAAGAATCTTTTATTGCTCTAGAACTCTCATTTTATATGTTGTAAAGTGAAGATGAAGGGCATCTTAAGAACACGGTGAGAAGATATTTATTCATCAAATTAATCACAGAACACCCAGTGTTGTTGAAAAGTCAAGAGTGTCAAAAGTTATTGATGAAAAAAGAAGGTGTGGGAAGACATATGTAGCATAAATCCCCAAGGTTCTGGAATTGAAATCTCTGTAGCCCAAATATGAAAAAAAATACTACAAAATATGAAGGCCAAAGTAAAAAAGTAAAGGATAGAAAACAGTAAACAAAGATCAAATTTAAAGACTGGGAAACATTTTTATGTTA
The DNA here is from genome assembly GCF_047948215.1 of Lycorma delicatula. Lineage (NCBI taxonomy): Eukaryota > Metazoa > Arthropoda > Insecta > Hemiptera > Fulgoridae > Lycorma > Lycorma delicatula. The sequence goes on along the minus strand of NC_134464.1, from coordinate 54,253,717 downwards.
ATATTGGGTGAAACAGAAAATTCAGTTTTCATCAAAGTGGCCCAAAGTATTTCCATTGGGGTACCACAGAGAACCAAAGATAACTAACAGCTTCATGTCTAACAGCAAAGATGAATGCAGCAATTCTCTGACTTCTCAATTAATAAGTTTATGTCTTCTCAAGTTGTATAACAGCCGAAAACCACATCTGTAAAGTGTTATGTCAAACCCATTATGAAGAAGATGGTGTCCTATGACAATGAAGGACTTAACTCCTAAATTGCAAAAGCTAGTCTTGTTGTAAAAATTGAACTGCAGAAAATCCGGTTAAAGAGAAAAAAGAATCAGTGAAACTAAGTAAAAATTACACTGACAATGAAACAGAGACAGACATAAACTCAGATGTTTATTTTTATGAAATTTTAAAATAAATTATAACTGTATGTATATCCTTTTCCCTTTCCCTTCAAAATATAAAATAAAGAAATAAATGATAAAAAAATAAAAATATAGGTCAGTACAATCTGCAAGGTCTGACTGTGCACACAGTTACTAGTTAAAGCCCATCAGGGCTAGGAATGGGGGGTGACCAGAATCGTCACAAGGCCTGTTAGTCATAAGCACAGGCCTCGTCTACAGTCAGAAGTCTAGTGCGATGTAACACTGACAGGCCAACCACTAAAATAGCTGGTTATTGCGGATATCAGAACATAATTTTAATTTTTTATATTTTTATTATTCTCATAATTTTGTATAAACTGGTAATGATTTTTTCTAAACTGTACTGTAATTCAAGATGTATAATATGTATTCTAAAAAATAAATTTAGATTCATCATGCAAAAAGTAACATTACAAATTATAAAATACTAAATTCTTTTTGTCGCATAGATTTTATGTATCTCTTCAATTCTACAGCCACTAAGGATAATATTTATTAGCTTACTAGGGTACTTTATTTACACCTGACTACCTGATAATGCTAGCCTGTGGTGAGCGCTAGTACAAGTCTTGGCCTTTCATTCTCTGATCCGTGGTTCAAATCCAGGCAACGCATGGCATTTTTACACGCTACAAAATTGGCATTTCACTTCATCCTCTGAAAAGCGATACCTAATGCTGGCCACGGAGACTAAAAAAAACCCTACCTGATGAAGGAATGTAAGAAGCACAAATTCCTAATGCTTCAAACTACTTTTAAATTAACAAAAGGAAATACACAATCAAAATTAAGTTTACTTACCTAAATTAGGCAGTCTGAAGTTAAGTAAAATGTTAAAAATTATATAACTGAAAGCGAATATTTCGTAAAGGAGAGAAAGAATTTTAAATGATGTACAACCTAACCTTATATAAACCTTAAAGCGCCTTTCTCTACACTTACAAGAAAATAATCTGATGATCTAAACCAGAATTTAAAAAAAAGCACAGAAAAACACCTCAGTAATCTTTATTCATCGAATAAATTTACACGCATACTAACAACGTAACCTTAAGGCAATGCTTTTCAACAAGCATAACCTTAAATTTCATCCACGATCTACTGATCGCAGTAAATTACTATAGCCAAATTGCTTATAATTTTTAATGTTAGGTGGAAAAACAAAATTTTCACTGAAATATATATTTTATATTATTCAAAACAACGAATACAAAGCAAAACTACCTATATTCTTTACCTTCTTATAAAATCACAAGAAAACATAATTTCACTAAAAATCAGTGTAAAATATCATGATGGCACAAATATATCGTTCTAGTTGCATAACGTAAATTTAAATGTTAATTCAATGAAACCTACTTTATATGCAGGGGTCTAAGTAACATTTTTTATTAATTTATTTTAGTATTATTACTAGGAGTATAAAAGCTTCCAAACAATTCAAAAGATTATAAAAATTAAAAAATAAGGTTTTAACAAAAAATACTGAAGATATTTTTATTTAACAATTTAAAAAATTCACAATATAAACTCGTTTCCTATTGAACTTGGGTAGCATTATATTTTAGAAATATGAGACAAAACTTGAATGATTAGATGTTATTTTATGTATTTTCAGTTTTTTTAACTAGTTTTTTATACGTAATAGGTTAAACAAAATAGAGATGCTTAATTTTATATTATATGGTACAATAACAAATCTATATCCCACAAGAAAACATATTGAATGATAATTTACTATAAGTAATAAGCTATGTTTTATTTATTACGATTGGCGATGAAATTAAGATGATTAAGTAATCATCTGTGCTACCTAGCAACACTTGTAAACAATGTTTTAGTAAAGATGGCATGAAGTTCTTGTAAATTTCAGTTCGGATTAAAAATTTAGTTGAGTATTTTTAATATGTTTCGATCTAAATCTTTACTTTGTTTAAGAAAAGCTGCAGTTGTAGGTACAAAGTTTGTTGAGAAATCAAGCAACACTTCTTGGACTAAAATATTTAATACAGAGAATAAATATTTGTTTGGCGATTTACTTGAAAGTCAGGGGAATCGCAAGAAACGTCTCACATTACAAAAGGTAACTAGTGAAAATTTTGTTTCTTCTCATTTAGGTAGCAGAATTCTTGTGAAAAATTACCGGGAAATTAATTATTTGAACGCTAGTTCGTGCCATGCCAGTAGTATGGATTCGCCGATGAACAATGTTATTAAATGTTCATGTGAAGTAGATAATGTCGGTAAAAAATATACGTCCAGTCTCTTAAGAACCTGTAGTTATGAGTCTTTGGCTTGGTACCGCGTTGAATCGAGTGATGAATTTAGTGCTCATGCCAAGGAGGTTAGGTTATGTAAGAACAGAACTGGCGTAGATCATAATGTTTCATATCTCGATTTTGTAAAAGGTGATAATAGTAGGTTAAGTGATAATAGATGCAATCAACATAAAAAATCAAAATTAAACTCCTGTAAGTCAGTAATTTTTTCGGATTTTTTTTTATGTTGCACAAAAAGGCCACAGTCTACAAGGTTATTCCATACTAGCGGTGCTTTGTTAAAAAAGGATTCTCATAGCTGTAGTAATCCCATTAGTAATGACAATAACATCCAATCAGACACAATTGATAAATCACCTAACAAAAATATTAAAAAAGACTGCAGTAAATTGGAAGAGTGCTTATTTAATGATGATCAAAATCCTAACAGTGATAGAACATTTAATCATCTTCCAGGAAATATTGATAGATTCAATAATAATAAAGCTAAACATACCCAAAGTTTTGAAAAAAGTGAGTTTTTAGATAAATGCTCTTGCTGTGGTAACAATTGCTCTTGCTGTGATAAAAATTGCTCTTGCTATGATGCTTATGTTAACCTTTATGATTGTAATTGGGAACAGATGAAAGATGAATTTGAATGCTTGATTCATTGTAAAAATAAACCTTTTAATTTAAAAAATAATATGAACATTGTAAAAAATTATTCACAAGACTCTTCTTATTGTAATCAAAATAAAAATATGGGTGGAAAAAATTTTATTGATGAAAAGTTCATTATTAAAAATATTTATGATAAAAATAAACTAGACAAAGATGATATTGTTGGCACTTTGATAACCAATACTTTAAAAAATCAAACTTCATTGCCATTAAGTGTTGGTATTCAGAAGAAATACTGTAAACTTCTAACCAATATTAAATCAAAAAATAAAAGAAAAGTTAATGGAAAGAATAAAAACTTTTTGTTTATTATTTTATTCTTCCAAAAATTACAAAAAAATGATTGGGCCAAGTTGAATTATTACAAAAAAAAAATTCTCTTAGTAAAAAGTATTTCAAAAAGAAATAAAGGTGTAAAAATTGATAATGTACAATTCATTACTGATCCTAAAATGAAAAATTTTTATAAAAATTCTAAAGAAAATTTTAATGATTGTAAAAATGTTGAAATTTTAAAAAAATCTCGGGTTAACAGAAGAACATTAGATAAGTTTGACAAAATGGTTTTTGACAATACAGCCAACGAGATTAATAAAACTTCCCAGTTTATTAGTTACAATAAAAACTCAAATAATTGTGGCACCAAGATTGAAAGGGAAGATAAAATTAAAAAAGAAGCTTATTTTGTTATTAATACAGAAGATAGCATTAAAACAATAAATAATTTTGAAAATTCTGATGAAACTTTATTTTTTAAAGATAAGATTAATAATAATCATAATCATAATAATTCACATAAAAGAAAACCTTTTAAGTTTAAACATGATATTTTGAATAATGTTCCTAAAAAACTTATTAATAGTATTACAGCTTTTAAAGATAATTCAAATCATAATAATTTACAAATCTCAGAATGTAGAGATAAACATTATTTATTGCATTCAAGCAAAATCATTCCTTTAAATGTAGGTAATGTTAATGAGAAATTACATGTAGGAGTGACATTAATTAAAAAACCGAAGTCATCTAAAAGAAACAAATATCCTTTTGTAGACTGTAATAATTATAGTTATAGGATGTTAGGTAATAAAAAAGACGTGACTTATTATAAGAAAATTGGGCTTGAAAAAGATAAACCTTTTATTAAAATTCAAAGAAATTTTAATTCTTATAATTATTTCAAGCCTGGAAATATAGACGTTAAAAGATATAAAAAAAATAAACAGAAATCCATTCATCCATTCAATCATGATGAAAAAAATTTAAGTGGAGTTACTAAGAGATCTTTTATTCCTGGTGATAGAAAACCAAATGAAGTTATCGAGAGACTCACATGTGAACGTAATGCTTTCTTAACTAGATATAACAAAATTGATTGGCAATATAATGACAATGGTTTGATACTTTGTGATGATGTAATTAACAATAAAATGCCTGAAAATATTAGTGTATATTCATTTAATGATACTGGTGATAAAAAAGAAATTAATGACCAGGGTAGTATTTTTAATAAATTTGGTAACTGTCATAACAAATTTCCTTTTAAGAAACTGTTATTGCCTGTAAATAGTAGTGCATTAAAAAACAGTAGTGATCTGAAATATTTGTTAAAGCCCAAAGAATCTATTATAAAACCTAATAAACAAGTGAAGAGTAATAAAACATATTTAAATAATTTTCTGAAAAATTGTGGTTTTAAAAAGAAAAACCATCATTCACAAATAATTATTCAAAGAAAATGTTTTAATAAATGTACTGCAAAACACCATTCTAATATTAATAAAAAAGATATATTTATTGCTTTTAATTCAGTTTTCCACAAACCAGAAAAAAGCATTTCTGCAAGACAGTTAAATACAAATAAAACTAAATCATTTAACCCTGTGAAAAGAGATATATCCAAGAAAAATAAACGTAGAGTAGGTAAAAATAATTCATACAACAGTTTTGTTATTGAAAAGAGTTTGTCACCTCCTTTTGTTAGCTATCAGAATTATAGACAAAAAAAACATTTATCTTTAGATATAAAAAAAATTAACAGATACCCCTACTCAAATCACATTTTAAAAAATAAAGAAATCAAGGTATTTAACAACAATGTAAGTCATCTAGCATTTAGAAGGGCTGATTCACTACCAGTTGTGAGTACTTCAGATTATAGAAATCATTTAAAAAGTATTAAAAATAATAAATTACCTTTTATACAGAAAATCAATATTAATCCTAAACATTTTATGTTATCTAAGGATGGAAGTGATTCTTCCAATTTTCTAGCTCCAACTTCTGTAAAACTTTATTCCACAAATGAAAAGTTAAATTTTATCTACTCCCTTAAAGATGCTTATAATTTGTGTGCTATGAATAATGTTGATATTAAAACCAGCAGCATGAGTAAAACTGGCTTAAGATCCTGTAATAAAAGTAGGGATTTGAAAAGTGATAATTCTGTTACATTTATTAAAAAACCCAGTAATTATCTTGATATATCAAATACTAATGTTTTACCACGTAGTTCTTCTTGTATGAGTGAACAATTTATAAAAAACAAAACATCAACTCTATTCAGCAAACATTTCCCTAATGACAAAGAAGTTAACGTATCGAATTATAAAAAAAATGATTTAGTTTCTCCCAAAGATATGAGAGTGATCTTTAATAGAAATATCAGTGCTATTAGTAATAACATTGAAGATACAGTGAAAGATAATTTACCAAATAAAAATTTAAAAACTATTTCTCAAATGGAATTTGATAAAAAAGAATCATTAAGCATGATAAAAAGACAGAATGAAGCCTCTGTTCGTAATAAAAAGCCTGTGACTAAATTTAAAACTGTTTTAAGTGATTCACATGCCTCTAGTAATAACCTTGTCTTAAGTGTTACTAGACCAAGAAGTGTTGATGAAAGCCGGTATAATCATGAGTTAAGTTTTGTTGATGTTTCATCTGAAAACATGAATTTTGATAAAGAAAAACTTAGGAAATACTTCCTTCACATGTCATCAGATGAGAATAAAAATTTTGGTTCTGTTAGTTTACCGAATAACAAATTTAATGATACCATACTAAGAAAATCTTACACACCGGTATTTAAAAAAGTGCACGAAAACAAATTAAAGACTAACAAAAAGCATTTACTTAAATGTGGTGAAAGTGATAAAACTTTATTAGATAAAAATGCATCTAAATTAAGTTCTAGCAAAAACTTTGTCGCTACTAAAGAAACAAGTATCGATTATCAGAGTATCAAACCGTGTTTTTCAAAACCTTCTAATCGTAATTATATGAATATGAATAATAACACAAATAGTGAAAGAAATAAATATTGTTTAGAAGCTGAAAAAGAGTATCATTCACTTAAAAGTAAGAGTTCAAAATCAGAAAAAAATATAATATTTTGGATTAATCAAATGGCAGACAAGTTTTTATCATTTTATGTAAATTCACTAAAAGAAAAAAAAGTAAATGGAGTAAATGAAGATGTTAATTGTAATAGTGAAAACAAATTGAATAAGCATTTATTTGAGAAAAACAGTGAAGAAGGTTCTGAAACAAAATGCATAAAAGTATTTGATGTTTATAAGAATGATGGTTTTAATTCAGTTAATAATAAAACTGTTCGTCCGACTGTTAGTGAAAAGACATCCAAACAAATTAGTATTTATAACAATTTAAAGACATCTGATTACTTAATTGGGTGTAGGACTGCTGAAAACAAACAGCATGATATTCCCTTACAAAAATGTGGAGAGGAAACTGATACAGGAGTGAAAGGAGGGGAAGTTAGAACAGAAAATAAAGTCAGTTCATTTAGTGATTTAAAAGGTGATTTACTATCTGAAAACAATTGTTTAGAAACTTTTGATGATAGTTTTAGCAATCAAAAAGATAAACAGATAACTCAATTTTATAAAAATATCTTGCCTGTAGTCTCAAAAAAATTAAATAATTTAGATAAACTGGAGCACAGTAGTGCTTCTAGTGATAATAAATTTATTAAGAAAAATAATTTGAAATATGATAAGAATTTTGATGCAAGTGAAGATGAATGTCTCTCAAATGAATTCATTGATGAAGATATTAATGAAAAATATGAGCTTGATTGGGGTAAAAAAAGTTTATTCCATTATCCAAATATTAATAATAATATTGCAATTTGTAATCAGAAAACAGAGTTAATTGATGCCCCTAAAATGAATGACAAGAGAAATGTATTTAATCATTTTCAACAAAGAACGGAAGAGAAAAATATGTGTGATTGTAATAGTGGATTTGTAAAAAATGTTTCAAATAAGGAAATTGAAAATGTAAAGAATCACAATGTTAAGAATTATGAAGCTAATACACTTGTTAATGATGAAATTTCATTATTAGAAAAATGTTACGCAGTAGATTTACTCTTTTCTGGAAAAATATTAAATGAAAGAAAGAAAAGCTTAAATGTAGAAGAGCATTCAGATTTCATTGAGGCCCATTCTTCTACAGAAAGCGATGTGCAACTTTCAATACTGCAAAAGGAAGAGTCAAAAAATGTAGTTGAAAGTGATGTAAGCAAACTAAGTTCATTTTCACCTAATAATACATTTAATGAAAAGGGAGAATATAAGTTTCCTTCAAATGAAAATGAATATAGTTTTAAAAGAGGTAATAGAGAATTTAGTGAACAGCAAAAATCATTGGACATTATTACCTCTTTGAAAAACAAAGAAAATTTAACAAGTGACTCCACTTCTAATATGAATATTTGCTATTCCTCAAATCACAAAGAATCTATTTATAAAAAATGTAAACATGAATTCCAGTTAAAAAGAAAAAAAGAATGTAAATTAAAAGAAAATAATAAAGAGATCAGTCAATTAAAAAATTCTACAGATTTTGGTTCTTTAAGAAAAATTGATAAATTAAATGAATCTTTCATTCATGATAAAGGCGATGCTTGCTATTCTATAATTAATCTTAAAGAAAAATTTGATAAAGATGAACGTCTTCTTAAACTAAATAGTAAAGAATCCAGTACATTATCAAAATCTGTAACTTATAAACCCTTAAAAAATAGCGATAAGGTGAAAGATAAAACTCATACTTCTAATGACATTGATTATTCTTCATCTAATCATGAAGAAAGTGTGAATAAAAATCAGTCTAAGAATGTAATTGAAATATTAGATCAGCTTTCTGCATTCAGCAAGTCTAATTTTATGAATGTTACGAAGTGTAGTTTTAAAAATAAACACAAAGATAAATCGCTAACAACATTATTTTGTAATAATAAGTATATAGGAGATTCTGTTTCCTCGGTTCATAAGAACACACAAGATGATTTAAATCACTCTGAATCAATGTGTGATGTTATCATTAGCATAAGTAAACAGCCTAAAGAAACTACTAATGTAAATCAAGATTACAAATTGGGTAAAGCAAACGAAGAAAAAAATGCCAATAACATGTACTGTAATTGTAGTAATATAAAAACATTAAAAGATATGAAAAACAGTGAAGGTTCTAAATTAAAGATTTTTGTTGATTGTAATGATAAAAAAAAAGGTAAAAGTGTATCAGAAAATAGTCATTCCTTTGAAGAAAATAAAATTATTACTGAGAATGATATACCTAAAACTCGAAGATTATGTAATTTAGGTATACCCGAAAATAATGAAAATATGAAATTTAATTTTAAAGATTTCAGTGAAAATGCATTTGTAGTGAAAAAGTCAGATTTGTGGAACAGTTTAGATTTTACAGATTATGATAAATCCAAATTATGTAATTTTGAAAGTGAAAAAAATATATATACTAATGCAAAAACATCACAAATAATGATACATAAAGAAAAAAATAATTGTTCTAATAATATAAAAAAGATTAATATTGAATACAATAATGATAATAAATTACATATAACTTCTGAAAATCCAATTAAAAGCTCTAATTTAAATGTTTGTTATAAACCGATTATTAATGAGAAATTAAATGGTTCAAAAAAGGCAATTTGTATAGTAGAAAATGATAATGACTATACCAGCCATACTACCCTTAAAGAAATTGGTATTAAACACACTGATATGAACATAACTAATGTCAGTGAAAGTGTAAGTAAATTCAAAGAATCTTCTGGTAAAAGTATTGAAATAAAGGAATGTAATGGAAATGATTACCGGCTTAGAAATGAAATTCTAAAGAATAATTTAATTAATATGAAAGAAACTGACAATAAATACTACAATATGAATAAATCGTGCAAAATAAAATCTGGTATTAGAAAATTCAGTGATTCTGAATGTTTATCTGATGAATCTGATTTACCAAAAAATTCTCCCGCAAATTTTAGAACAAAGAGAGACATTAATCATAGCAAAGAATTAATTAGTAGAGTTAGAAATAAAAATGTATTACAGTCAGTGAATTTATCAGCAAAAACTGAGCAGTTTAAAAAAAAAAAAATATCATATTTAAAATCTGATGTAACAAAATCAATTGGAAAAACATGTGCTTCTGAAACACATCTCTTAAAATCTGATAATGCAATGAAATTAGAATGTTCAGAACATAATAATTATTATTGTCCTAAAATAATTCAAAGTAGTAGTAGTAGTAGTAATAGTAATAATAATAAAAATAATAATAATAGTAATAATAATAATAATAATACTAACAGGTGGAATAATGTTGATTTACATTCATCTAAGTTAAATAATACATTATCTGTAAAAACATGTTTATATTTTAAAAAAGCATTAAATAATGATAGAAATGAAGTACTGAAAAAGGAAAAGAGCAATAAAAAACCTGTTATAGCCCTTCCGTTAACAGATGCTGTATCAACTTCTGATCTAGATAAAGCTGATGATAGTACTGGTATTTATTTGTGTAAAAATAATGATAATATTAAATTCAATAAGGTAAAATGTGATAAAGCTGATAGTAGTTTGTTTTCTTCTCAAAGTAAAGAAATTTTGTATAACAAAGAAGAAATAGTTTTGCGAAAAATTGATTGTTTGTTACAGGCCTTGGATGATTTTCGAGCTTTGTTGAAAAATTCTGTGTTTAATTATAATGATGACAATCAAATTATTTGTATGACGACTAAAAAAACAAAAGATATTAGTAAAAAAAATAATGATAATAATATTTGTGAAGAATTTTCTGAACAGCCTAATTTAAAAAATGAAAAAATTTCTATAAGTGATAACAAAAATAGTGAAATTTTATGTGGCAACTTTTCCCAAACTTTTGAAAATTTAAAAGAACCATTTGATTCAAGAAATAAAGAAAACTATTCTTCAAACATAAATAAATCAAAAAATTATGCAGATGCAATTTCTGTTACAGTTCAGATTAGTGGTGAATCCCTTGGTAGAAAACCGATGACTTTGTCTAGAACTTATGAATTACTGGATGAGAAACAATCTAATCCTGTAGAATTGCCAGGTGGATCTGATTTATTGAAAACAAAAACTGTGGTTGAAGAAAATGATAACTTGAGTTATAGTGGTAATATTGAGCATCAGAATTTGGAATATTGTCCTTTATCTATAGCTAGTAAATTATTTTCTAAGAAATTATCTAATTCTGTTGATTTTACAGTCGAAAATGATATATCTACCTCTGAAAAAAATATGATATCTAGATATAATATTGAAGAGGATGAAAAAAAGCATGTCAATAAGGAAGCAATAGAACAGTTACGACATTTCTTCTTCAAATTTTCTTCTTCTGATAGTGATATTTGTAAGAGAAAAGTCCATGGCTCATCGATTTGTGACAATATGATAAGTGATCTCGATACTCTTACTGTTTGTAAAAATTTGAAAAAGTATTTTATAAAGTTTCAAAAAATTAAAAATTCATCCATTTATAAAATTTCCCGACGTAATAATTTGAAAAATTCAATAATTCTGAAGTCGCGTTTAAAAAGGATTAATAATATTTTTTATAGAAATGATTTTACTTCTCGAAGAGATTCAAAAAAGTTTTCTGGTCTCATGAATGTCATAATAAAAAAAGAGTTTAAAAACTCTGAAGCACATGCTGTAATAGACTGCATTGATCTTAAGATGTCTAACGCTTACATCAGGGAATCTGATAAATATTGCAACTGGTTCAGAGCAGATTGTGAAAACAAGTTAATTAAGAACTTAAAAAAATTTGCCATAAAAAAATATAAAGAAACAGATGATCTGAAAAGTATTTTACTTGATGAAATAAAGAAAATCCCAGTAAAATTAAACTTCGGTCCAGTATCATTAAGTTTGAGTTGTGAGGAAGCAAAATCTGGTCCTGAAATTCCTGTTAATTCATTAAAGATATCATTTGATGAAGGCATTGATATGGTTACAAATGTTAAAAATGAAGAAAAGAACAACAGTCTTTCCACAGAAAAAGAAGAAACTGATGACTACTATGTAAATAATGATTTTGAAAATAAAGGTGAAGGATTTGAGAAACTTCTCATGTACTCTGGAGAGTTAGACAGTTTTGATGAAAATACTGATATCAGTCAAGATATTAATCTTGAAATTGGAAAAATTAAGAACCTTGTTAAGTATCCTATGAAATTAGGTCGAACACTAGAATTTATAAATATTATTAAGACTAAGAAAAAAGATGAGCTTTCAAAACCTAACAAAAACATGCAAATGGCACGTAATTTTTCCTCGTATGCATTAAATATGGATGACTGTAACAAATTATTTAAAAACTCTGAAAAATTAGATTCAAGTGAGCATGTTGTTTTTGGTAAAATGAAATGTCTTGCAGAAAATACTTTCTCTCTGCCTAGTAGTTTATCTAAACATACATTTTGTGCACAAAAAACTAATAAAATAAAGTCTAAAATTCCTCGACTGATTCCTTGGGCTGACCAAAAATTTTCAGGAAATCCTGAAATTTGTAATCATCATTGTTTTATTACTTTTACACATCCTTTATCTGCTACAAAAAATCATAAAAGGAAATCTAAAATTCCTCAACCTATTCATTGGACTTACCAGAATCCATCAAGAAATCCTTTGCATTCAAAAATACTTGCTAATATATGTGTGAGTGAATCTAATATTAATAAAATTTGTACTCGTGATTTTCAGACGAGGGAGAGTGCAGTGAAGTTTCAAACGGTGCAGAAGGTTCACTATGAAAAGCAAAAACCTAGTAAAATTGTTTCATCAGAACCTATAAATAATGATGCAGTTATTGGAAAAAAGGAAGAAAGTGATAAGAAATATAGTTTTAATTTGACTGTACCACTGGGTAAAGTAACTGAATTTCCATTAATTAATAACACAAAAGTCAAGTTAAAATATAAGTTGCCAAAAAATGGAGCTCTAAGTTTTGATTATTCCATTAATTATGATAATGAAGTATTAAAAAATATACCATCAGTTAGTAGGATATTAAAAGCTACAATGCCTGAAAAATCTAAGTTACTTCTTGAAAACTGGCAAAAGAAAATGATAGCTGAACTTGGAGTGGAAGGCTTTGAATCAATGAACAAAGGTAAGTACCAGTCTAAATGGTGGTAAAAAAGTAACTTACACCCTGCTGTAACGTTTTTATAATTGAAATAGCTCTTTGTGATATGTGGCATTCCTCCTTCTACTGAAGGGCTACTTCAGTGAAAGTATATTTTTCATCCTTTATGATTTTTAGGTGAAATAAGGTGGGGGAGGCAACTCAAAAATTTTGAACAGGTCCATTGTCTTTTGATAAATAATTTTAAAAGGAGTTCGATGACATGAGAAAAATAGTTCAATTAAAACTAAATTCTGATTACCCAATCCAAAATGATAGCCAGCAATGTGTTGCTTCAGATAAGTAGAAATGCATTTGTATGCTTCCCTTTAATTTTTTTAATTTGAGGTATTCCAATTCTATATTTGGAAATTTTCTCTGATAAGATAGACTAACTCAGGAAGTGCCAATTTAGTGTATTCAGTCAGCCTTATGGGTGGCAGGGGGCAGAGGCAACCAAAAAGTTTTAAATGTAACATATGGTCATGTGATTCCTTGTTTTAAAGGGCTTTGCGGTGCAAGCAAAATGATATTAAAAGAATTACATTCTAATATTGTGTAAAGTTTCTGGTGAATTCTTCCTACATTTTATCCTAATGCATTCTCCTAATTCTTTGAGAGAAGTTGGCAATGGGCTGTAAACAATTGATTTTAAAATGCCCTCGCAGAAGATCTCATCAGATCAGTTGACCTGGAATTCAGGTGACAGGAATTCAGGTCAGGTGACGTGGCTGGCCATTTAATACTACCACGTAAATCTATCCAATGATTTGGAAACTACTGGTTCAGCACACTTCTCACGTACCAAGTGCAGTGTGGAGTGCCCCATCTAACTGGAAAAACACATCTCGTCTCTAATGAGTAAAGGTTGCCCGTTTGATCTACAAGCTACCTCAATCCATTTGGTCCTCTTATCAGTTGTTAAGAGCTGGAATTATCTGCTTGTTCAGAAAGCATAGTACATACCTCCATCTAAATTACCATTAATTTAAATTGTCCATAAAGTTGTGTTAACTATTTAAATTTGTGACTGCGATCCTGGAAATTGTATGGTAGGATGCCATCCATTCTTTTATAATTAAGGTTTTTTTTAACAAAGTTAAAATTTCTTAGTCAGGTTAAATTGTTTTTATCTAATTATTATTTTTTTTAAATTTTGATCTCTTTTCTTTTACCATTTTTATTTTTTGACCTATTTTTAAACTTTTTTTAAGCTTGCTAACAAAAACATAAAACTTCATCCAAAAATAACACTAATGCAGTTTTACTTCAACATCTGTTAGTTATCACAAAATCAACAATGAATATAAATTTTGAAAAATGTAGCTTAAGTGTTTAATTGTTGATTAGCTGTAGACATTGCCAGCTTATAATTTTCTCAAAATCTTTTATGAAATATAATTTTAATGTTAAAAAATTATTTTTTTTTAAATTGTCTAATAATCATTTTTAAATGTTGACTGCAAGTTTAATTAAAACAAGTATTTGAAAAGTTTTAATATTAATTTTTTCAATTTTTAATTAACAATAACATTTGTGATCGCCATTTTTATTTAATTCATAAATCAGAATTTAATTTTTTTGATATTTTGCTCACCTTGCAAAAACTTATAAAACAACGTATTGCATTACCATATAACCCATTCAAGATTTTTTAGCCGCCCCTATCCCCAGCCCCCTCAGAAAGCTGAATACTCTCTTAGGAAGAATACCAAAGAGAGAATCGGGACACCTCAAATGGGTCATTCCATGCCAAATAAAGAAGTCTCACAACTTGAACATTACAAATTTCACAGGATTGATCATATCTACAAAGTTATGCAAAAAAATATTTTTTTTTCAAATTTTTTAATTGCTCAGTTTTTTTGTGTAGGACCCTGTAAAAAAGTGAAAAAATTGCAAAAAGCAAGGTTCAGGTAATTACAAAGAATTAATTTTCTCAGCTTCTATGAGAGCTAGAGAGATGAATTTGGTGTCATTTTAAATCTTTTGGAATGGGCTTTCATGTTATATGTTACTTGGCAAGTTCTTGTGATTAGAAAGTCACCAAAAATCTTTTTTTGATTTTGAATACAGGATGTTTAGTGAGGAATCTGCAATACATTGTAGGTATAATTCCGCTTATCAAAACAATGAAAAGAGTTCATATAAACATAGGTCTGGAAATGCTTCGTTAGCGAGTTAGGCTAACAAAAGATTTTACTTGGATCTCAGCTTCCCCAGTGAGTTTGTACTGAAATTTTTTGAATGTTAATTGAGAGGCAAAATTAATAATTTTGTATGGTTTTTGACCTGAAAAATTCAATAATATAGGTCCCACAATTGTATTGCCTTTAGTTTTTAAGATATCTGACTTAAAACCCAAAATTAGAGATCCAAAAACCAACTTTTTAACATTTAGTTTAAAATAACTTTCTTAAATAAGTAATAAATGCATAAACATTTCTATAAAACTTGTAGAGAATTTATTTAATTCTTTAAAAAGTAATATAATCATTGTCTATGAATGCTGAGCATAATGTTTTCACATTCATTTTTATTGAAAACCAAACACAACTAACATAACAAGCCGGCACAACTGTAGTAGTGGGTGGAAGACAATTAATACGTTTTAGTGCATTTGTGTGCCACTAGGAGTGCTGATCTATCTATATACAGCCATCTACTGTATCTTCCATTGCAAAAGTTATTGGTTATGTTTTTACTCATAGTTGTACTAATGTTTAGTTTTGTGCTGTGGTATGAAGTTCAGTGTGAAGTAATACTGAGAAGAGTAGCAATTGTTAGGTACTAAGTATTTCCCAATGGAATAACATTCATATCTTTCACTTTTTTATTTTATTTTATTCCATTGTGTTCTTTAAGTTAATGTTGATTTTCGTGTTAACGAAAATCAATTTTCACTGTTAAGTGAAAAATACCGTATAAATTTACGAATGAGGAATCCTTGCTTTTTGCAATTTTTTTTTAGAAGTCCTACACAAAAAACTGAGGGACTGAAAAATAATTTTTTGCATCACTTTATGGGTAAAGCCAAACCTGTATTTTATTTGAATTAGTGGAACATGAATCTGAGAAGTGCATTTATTTTCATTAATTTAATGTGGAATGACCCAAATAACAAAAACTTAAAGGGGACCATAACACCCCCCCCCCCCGCCTTAGTTATAACTTCTGAAAAAACAGATTATTGGCCACTATTTTGAATTGGATAATCAGAATGTAGTTTGAATTGTATCAATTTTCTTGTCTCATCGATATCTTTGTAGTGGTATATCAAATAAACCAATGGTCATTTTTGGAATTTTTATGTAGCCTCCACCCACTGCCACCCAAAAATCAAAAAGAATGAAATATAGGTTCATTGTAGTAACCCCTAAGTACAAAGAAGAATACCACAAACTGAATCCAGTATTCTCACTCAGTTATAAAAAAAGGGGGTATAAGTCACTTGTATCAGAAGTTCTTGTGGGATTTTCAAACCTGTTCTGCTTGCGAAAATAAGGTCGTACTAAAATTTTTAGGCTGTTAATTAAGGAGCAGAATTAGTGATTTCTTTTTGTTTATTAACCTGAAAAATCAAGTAAAATACATCCCAGAACCATATTTGTAATAGTTTTACAGAAATCTAAGGTGAAAACCAATAAATTGTGGTAAAAAACTTAAAACTATGTTTTTTTGTTTGATGTACAATAACTTTGTTAAATGGGTAATAGAAACATAACAATTTTAACAAAACTTGTAGAGAATCTAATTCTGAACAAAATTGTGTAAAATAGGTTGAATAAAACAAAGAAAAATTAGAATTTTAGAAACAGTACATTACTACATATGTCAGAAAAGTACTTATTTAATGTAAACACAAACCAAATTCTCTTTTGGTGACTTTAAAAACAATATTTACTGTTAAATTTTTTTTTAAAAATTGGAAATTATGTATTGTAAAATAAAAATAAATAAACCAAAATAATACATTTTTTATTAATGACAAATACAATAAATTATTATTTCAAAGTTTGCAATAAAACAACAGCTGATCAATAATGTGTGTAATACTGTATCTGTGTTTAAATCATTCTATAAGTTACATTAAGAACATCAGATACTGTGAACTGTGCTGTCGTTGGAAGTAAGTAATGCTGTACTTATTTACAACAGAGGAATATGTTGAAATGGTATTCATTTTGTGTGTGTGTAATGGTAATGCTACAGCTGCTGCAGTAGAATATAAAATACAAGGTCTGTAATAAAGTAATGAGACTACTAATGTAGTAAACTAATAAGACTTTTTTTGGCAGCCAAAGTGGCATCACTGTAAAGTTACTTGTAAACATACGGTTATATGAACAGCTGATTTATATTAGGTATTAATATTTGTAGTTTATTGTTGTCACGTGAGACGGAAACAAACTTTTCGTGAAACAAGTTTTTGTTGTGCATTCCAAAAATGAGTGATACTAATTATGAGCAACGTTGTGCAATCAAGTTTTGTGTTAAACTCTGTGAAAATGCTACTGAAACTTTTTCAAAATTGAAAAGGTCATACAGAGATGATGCTCTCACGAGTTCAAGATTTTAGGTGGTTTAAAGTATTTTCAGATGGCTGGGAATCAGTTGCAGATAATCCACACTCTGGAAGACCATTAACATCAAAAAGTGACAATGTTGAATGAATCAGAGGCTTTATATATGGTATGACCAGCGATTAACTGTCAGAATGATTGCAGAACAATTGAATTTGAACCATGCATAACCATAAAATTTTGGCAAACGAATTGAAGATGAAAAATTTTGTGCAAAATTGGTCCGAAAAACCTCACTATTGAACAGAAAAACAACAGGATGGAAGCGTGCCGTGATCTTCTAGGGTGAATAGAAACTGATCCTGATTTTCTAAAAAAATGTTATTACTGGTGATGAATCTTGGCTATTTGAGTACGACCCAGAAACAAAACGCCAGAGCAAAGAGTGGCACACTTCAAACTCACCACGTCCCAAAAAAGCAAAAATGATCAAATCAAAACCATGCTAATTTGTTTCTTTGATAAGTAATGGCATTGTCCGTAAGAAGTTTTTGCCTACAGGACAGACTGTAAATCAATATGTTTACAGAGTAATTCTTGAAAGACTGCAGAAAAAAGTTGACCGTGTGAGACCAACCATCAAAGACAACCAAATGCTGCATCATGTCAATGCACCTTGTCATGCTGCACTCTCAATTAGTGAGTTTTTGGCAAAGAAAAACATTCCTGTAGTTCTTCAACCACCTTATTCACCTGACTTGGTCCCGGTGACTTTTCCTGTTCTAAAAAAAAATCTCAAAGGACAACATTTTGGAACAATAGAAAACATTAAAAGAAATATAACTGACCATCTGAAGATATTCTGTTTTCTGAGTTCCAACACTACTCTGAAGAGCGGGAAAACCGCTTGAAGCGTTTCGTGGCTTCCCGAGGGAACTATTTTGAAGGTGTAGAATCCATGTATAATTGAATTGTAAATAAAAAGTTTTTCTAGACCAGTCTCATTACTTTCTTTACTGATCTCGTACATTTACCGAATCGCAAGATTCCAGACCCCAAAACAATTAGTGCAATTTTTCACAAATTCGCTATACTGAATGTTTCTTAAGATACATAGTATTCGTACTAGCTACAATTGTTTTTTAATTATCTGATGAAGTAGTGATCACTATGAAAGTGTTCATGTAAAAACTAAAACCAGTAACTGTAATTTTTATTATTATTGATTTACTTAAGTAATTATAAATTTACTAAAGGGAGGACTGCATCAATGAAAACATAGCTGGAATGAGAATAAATATAAGAATGAAGAATTGGTATTGGCAGTTATTCTCAGTTCCACTAAATGCGTTTGTAATAAATGCTTGGCTGTTGTATTTTCTAACTAGTAAGTCTGAAGATGAACCTCTTGATTTATTAGCTTTTAACTGAATAATCAGTCTAACATACTTAACAAAAATACGCAGCTTGATTCCCTCTGGGAAAGCCTCCGTGGTTAGTTTGTCCAGTAAACATACAAGTTAGTGAAGAAGTCAGATTTGATGGGATATATCATTTGATTATATCAACGTGGTTTGTGTAAGAAAAACACTACAAAGAATGTGTAAAATGTAATGTCGCTCTACATACAAATTGTTTTTAAACTTTCAATGAAATTTATTAATTTCTGTTTAAAAATTTATGTATTTTATAGATTTTATATTATTGTATAAAATACTTAATTAATTTTTGTACTTTTGTAAGTTTTTAGTTTTCTGCTAGAAATATGATAAATGTTAATGGAAAATTGAATAAAATAAAGAAGTTTTAAAATTAAAAACGTGTACTCATTCATTCATTCATGTGTGCTGTTCCATTTTTGGACAGGGCTTAAGTATTACTTAAGAAAAATATTACTTATAATCATGTTCTTGAGTTTAAAAAAACTGGTTAAATATCATTTTTTTGTAATCTCAAAAAAAGTTAAGTCAAAATAATAAATTAAAAAGTAACTGAGACCATCCAAAATTTATGCAGGTATCATCCATCATTATTTTAAGAAATAAATGTTAACCAAACTACTTTGAATTTGATAACAAATATTTTATAGAATTTAAGAGTAAATTAGTACATGACATCACTCATTAATAGAAGTTTTAATATGAACATAGTATATTGATGATATTCTCATTAATAATTAATGAACTTTTAATGATATTAAATAAATTAGATTTTTATGATGAAAATTAAAAATTCACATTTGAAATAGGTAGTAGAATGTTAAATAATTTAGATGTCAATATTGAAATAAACAAGGACAACCAAATTGACATCATTGTATCGAAAACCTGCATCTAATAATATAACAATTCATAAAAAATCAAATCAACTTTGGTCTCATAAAATTAACTCTTATACAAATATGATTACACACATAATAAATATGAAAATTTAAATAATGAAATAAACATAATAAAACATATAGCGTTTAAAAATGGATATTATACTATTTTAATTAATATTATCTATAAAATCAATTATTAAAACACAATAAAAACCTTACACGTAATAAGACATACAAGAGTGAAGAAATGTACATAATGTATTTATACACCAATAATATCATTGAAAACATTACTAAAACTTACAAAGAAATATTTAAACATACAAACCTAATAATCATATAAATTATTTAAAAAGCCAAAATATTAATAATAAAATAAACAATTTGTTTATGGAATTTATAAAATTAAATGTAATGATTGTGATTATATTTATGTAGGGAAAACAAAAAGAGATGAGAAAACAACGAAATGAGAAAAATAATAAATTAGGTTTATCTGATATGGCAGACTAGCTAAATAAAAGTAAACATTCTATTTCTGATAAAACAAATTTAGAAATATTAGAAATTTTGAGAGGTCATATAAAAACTGTATAACAGATAGCAGCACTGTGGTAAATTAATATGCGATTTCATTATTCAAGTATTTTTATTTCTAAACTGTTTTATTATGCAATATATATTTACATGACTGAGGATTCTGGATCCTGTGAAAATACTTATATGAAAAATTTAGGCAACATGTCAATATTCTGTACTAAGTGGTTTGTATATTAGAATTTAAATTTATATTATAAATATAAAATTATAATATAAAATATATAAAAAAATATTTATTATATATTTATTTTTTGTTTTGAAGTCAATACATAAGACAATATTTCTGTGTATTTTTTATAATCAAAAACGAATTTGAACAACCCAAGTACAGAATTACAAAGTAAATGAAATGACACTTACCTTATTTTTTTATACCAAAAGCACTTTTGTGGGAGCTTGTATCATCAGTTGCGTATAAAAGTTACATTATTCAAAATTACATATCAAACATAACTTTTTTTTTAAATTAAAATTAAAAGATTGAAATATATACAAAAACATCTAGTCAATTAAATATAACTACACATATATATAAATATGATTTCATAATTAAAAATATAAAAAATTAAATGTAAAATAAAATAGATAGAAAATCTATACTATTTAACCTGGCCAGTCAATGTTATATTACTGTATGGATTTGAAGTAAATTATTTATAAACATATAATTATATCTATTTTTATCTAAAAATGTGCTGCCACATAAAAAAATTCTGGTATTACAAGAACTAAATTCACATGTTACAAGAACTTAATTCACAGGACTAAGTGAAATGATTTTATTTTGCGTAGACATTCTAGGTAGCTTATAAACAGTTCATTTTCAGTGAAGCAACGTTTCATGTTTCTGGATGAGTGCATCGGCATAATGTTCATATAAGGGGTACTGAAATCTCCACATATCATTATTGAACATAAAATAAAGTTGGAGTGTTTCTCTTTCATTTAACAGTATAGTTAATCTCTCTGCAATGTTTTGTTCCAAATTTATAACAATTCCGTGTGTGTGCGTGTGTGCTTGCTTATGAAATGTTTTATTTGAAAATGTCTCTAACTTAAATAATTATGGTCAAAAAAATCTTAAGTGAATATGATTGTTGAATTTTTTGGTCAAATTATTTAACTTGATACCTTAATTAAGACAAAATATTTTTCTGATTCATTGTTATGATAATCCTGTTAAAAATGTTGGCTGCAATCATTTGATCAATACATTTCAATTACCTAAATACGTAATTTATTACTGACAATGAAAAACAAATGTAACGAATAACGTACCAGATTAATATAACCTAAGGATGTCATAAGGAAAGTACAGTTCAGTTTCTTCCTGATAAGCTGAAGAACATTTCAAAGAAAAACTGCAGAATAACATAATGTTTTTACAAATGCAAAAATATAAAATCTTTGTTACAGTTTATTTCAAATTAATACATCTGTTTTTATTAAGACGTCTTTTCTTTTATTAATCTTATGTAATTTTGAAACCAAGGCAATACATATTTAAGACTGCGATTTAAAAAGGTTGAAAATTTAGCATGTAGAGCTATAACAAATCTGTACATATAATTTTATGAGGCTGACATGGTAATTGTAATATTTTTACTACCTTTCCTGCCACAAATAAGTGTAAATATAAAGAAAAATGTAATGTACCCTTTACTGAGGTTTGAAGTATTTTACTATGTTGAATGATATCTGATTTTTTTCTTCAGAGTGGAAAAATTTACAAGAACTTTTATTGTATAAATGAGTGAAATTATACCAGAGATGTCATATTTTTTTAAATTTAAATGCATAGGTAAAAATGCAAGCTATAATATATTGTACTATTTGCAATACTTTATTTTTATATTATTAATGTACTTTTTAAACGAAGTTAAACTAAAGTGAAAAAGGAAGTTAAGATAAAAATAATACAAGGTATTATATATTTGACTATTTATGCAGCTTTCTTTCATTTCTTCATATTTTGTTTTTATTTCAGCTAAATTAAAGCAGGGAAGTGATTTACATGAATATATTAGGAAATATTTACTAAATGGAAAATCAAGTAAGGAATTTGATACGGCACCTGTCAATATCATAACAATTCTAAAAAGTCTGAAGAGTGTATTTAAAAAACTCTCTGATGTATGTGTACTAGAGTCTCATGTAATACATTCTGAACTCCCTTACAGAGGAATTATTGATTGTGTTGCCAAATACAAGTCAGTATTATTATTGTATTTTTTTTAGAATAACATTATATATATATACACACACTGAGCTTAAATAAATCACAATAAGAAATTTAAAAATGTTATCAGAACAAAATATGAAATAACAGAAAATAACAATTAAACAAGTGCAATTTTGTATATAGTTTTTAATTTGCATGAATTATGAATTCATGCATTTGTGTACTCCATATCGTTTATGTTAGCTTCAGTGTTATAAAACAACTAGAACTTTTTTTATTAGATTTGCTGCCTTTGTGAGCACTAGTTCTGAACAGTTCTTCTACTCTCCATGGCTAGTTAAACTAATTGTTCTGTATTCTTCACATTTATTTGTTCCTGCTTTCTTTGGTATCATGACTATAACACTCTTTTTGAAGTTTGACAGAACTTCTCCTGTTTCATAAATATTACACACCAGTTTGCATAATCTATCAATTGCTTCCTCACCTGTACTGCGCAGTAATTCTACTGGTATTCCATCTATTCTAGGAGCCTTTCTGTCATTCAAATCTTTTAATGCGCTTTTAAATTCAGATCTCAGTATTGTTTCATCCCTTTCATCATTTTTGACCTCCTCTTCTTCCTATATAACACCATTTTCTAATTCATTTCCCCCGTATAACTCTTCAATATATTCCACCCACCTATCGACCTTTTTTCTTTCGTATTATAAATCAGTGTACCATCTCTGTTAACACATTCTTAGATTTTAATTTATGTACCACAAAATTTTCCTTAATTTTCCTGTATGCTCCATCTATTTTACCAATGTTCATTTCTCTTTCCACTTCTGAACACGTTTCTTTAATCCATTCTTCTTTCACTAGTTTGCACTTCCTGTTTATAGTATTTCTTAATTTTTGATAGTTCCTTTTACTTTCTTCATTGCTAGCATTCTTATATTTTCTATGTTCATCCATCAGCTACAATATATCCTTTGATAGGTTTTTTGCCAGTTCTCTTTGTTTCGTCTATGTTTGCTTTTATTAAGAATTTCTTTTTAACGCTCTCCCGTTCTTCTACATTCTCTACCTTCTCTTTTTTTTTACTCAGACCTCTTGTGATGTCCTCCTCAAAAATCTTCTTTACCTCCTCTTCCGAAAGCTTCTCTAAATTCCACTGATTAATCTCATACCTTTTGTTCAGGTTTTTAAGCCCCAATCTACATTTCATCAATAAATCATGGTCGCTATCAATGTGTCTGCTCCAGGGTAAGCTCTGCAGTCAACGAGTTGATTTCTAAATCTTTGCTTAATCACGATTAATCTATCTGATATCTTGCAGTATCAGATGGCTTTTCCATGTGTATATTCTTCTGTTATGATTTTGGAATTACTTTTGTTATTGGTTTTGGGTGTTTGCAATTACTAAATTATACTTCGTGCAAAACTCAGTCCCCTCTTTCTCCAGCTTTTGCCCAGCTCATATTCACCCACAATATTTCCTTCCTTGCCTTTTCTAATGCTTGCATTCCAATCTCCATCTATTATTAAATTTTCATTCACTTTTATGAGTTTAATTGCTTTGTCAATTTCTTCGTATACACTCTACCTCATCATCAAAGGCACTTATAGGCATGTAGACATTAACAATCGTTGTTGGCTTAGGTTTTGATTTTATCCTTATTATAATGATTTTGTCGCTATGCATTTTGAAATACTCTCTTCCCTATCTTCTTGTTCATTACGAAACCTATTCCTGCCTGCCCTTTATTTGAAACTGGTGTTAATCATTCTAAAATCACCAGACCAAAAGTTGTTTTCCTCTTCCCACAGAATCTTGTTAATTCCATACATCTACATTTAATCTATCCATTTTCCTCTTTAAATTTTCTAACCTACCTTCCTTTTTTTAACATTCCACACTCCAACTTGTAGAATGTTATTTTTTAATTTTCTGGTGACCCCTTCCTTAGTAGTCCCCACCTGAAAAATCCAAACAGAGGACTAGTTTACCTCCGAAATATTTTACCAAGGAAGGCACCTCCATCTTTCTTATGAAAATGCAGAGAGTTACATTTTCTTGGAAAAAAAGCAGCGTTAGTTTTCCATTGCTTTTAGCTGCACAGTACTCAGAAGATTGAGTGATGTTGTTCTGGTCGTTCTCCTGACCCTGTTGTTCTCCTGTTGTTCAAGTCCTCCTGACCTACACCATTAAAACTACTGAAAGAGCTGCAGCCTCTTTTAGGAATCATTCCTTAGTCTGGCTCTCAACAGATACCTCTCTAATATGGTTGCATCTTCAGTCCAGCTACTCTGTGTTACTGAGCACTCAAGCCCTTTCACCATCGGCAAGGTCTCATGATTCATTGAGGGAGCGTAAGTATGTTTATAGAGATAATTTAAATGCAATCCATTTGAACTTCAGCAATAAATTGTAATTCTGTCCATTATCTTTCTTTTATTAATAGATTGTCAGAATGGCTTGTTACCGTCTACATCTTCCGTTGTTTTTCATTGGTCAGCTTATATATCTCTTCTTCCTCTCTGTGCACAATACGTCTGTAGTGGCAGATCATGTTGAGACATTTGAAAGAAATGTTTACTCCATTGCTCTTAAATTGTTTGGTGTCTCTGATAAGACAGATATCCTATAAGTTATTTGAAACTGTATGAAATTCAGTTCACAGAATTGTTAGTTATATTACCTAACCTAAACTAATCTTGAAACCTAACTAACCTTATGTATTAACATAATACATATCCTAATTATCATATAAATACAATATACATGTATATTACTGTAAGTTTTTAGGTGGAATTAACAGAAAAGAACTCATGTCTAGTTTTCCTGGATAATTTCATTTCTTTATTCTATTGTCTTTCCTTAGAACATTCCTTCACAGCTCTTAAAAAAAGTGCATTTCAGCTGCTTAAATGTGAAACTTGTCCTATCTATTTGTTTCCTGCTTCTTACATCTGTATGTTCAAAGATTTATGGCCATCACTATAAAAATGTTAAATATAGTCTCTTTTGTTGTTCCAGTTAAAATTTCCCAGGATAGTTCCATGCAACATGGCTAAAATTATTTTAAACATATGTGATCAAATAATACAAAAGTATTTAAATACATACTTGTATGAGCACTGTTGTATCTTTATTTAATAGGAGTTATATATTTGCCTGGATTTAGTTCTAAACTCAATATAGGTGTTAAATAGCAAAGGTGCCATCAGATAGCCTTGACGAACACGTTTTTACAAGTAGCATTCCTCTACTTCCCCATTACTTACCTCTATTATATTGGCTATTTTACTATATGTTCTGATTTTTCCCACCATGTGTTGTGGGTAGCTATTTTTCACCATAATATTCCATATTAAAGGTCTAAATCTTGTGACACACATTGTCAAAATCTTTCTCCCAATCTAAAAAGATCAAATCAGCCTCTCTCTAGCAATATTTTTAACGTAAATAATGAAAGCGAAGTTTTGTCTCTTGAACAAATCATTCTTTACAACATAATATGTTGTATTATTTTCAGAAGGGTTATCTGACAATCCTTGTAAAATTGTGTTCTTTTTTATATCCAATGTCTGCATTTGAAAGGATGTAAGCATCTTTTCTGATTTTGGAATTTTTCTTTGTACCAAGCGCTTCATCTGCAGCTTCTTATATTGTAGTACATATATTATTCCAATGACAATCAATATTTGTTCTTTTTTGAGAGGTTTGTCAATTCCTTATTCTGTCACTTCAAGTATTATGATCCTGAAGCTAAGGAGAAACATTGAAAACCTTTTCTCTATCAACATTATTTTTAATCAAATGCATGTCTTTCTTCAGTCTGACAAAAGAGATTAATTTTCCCAATCAGAAAAATGTTCTATGTAAAAGATCTACACTACGGAAAACTCTTGCATTCCTGATTTGATTGGATAAAACATCTGGGTTGTCTTTCATATTTTTGGAATTTGAACTTCATATGAGTGGGCTACAATCACTGTAAAGTTTACTACTTTGATGTTTTAGTTTTTATAATGACTAACTTCCATCCTCTATGCAACAAAGATATCTCCTTTACTTGTCCTTTCCACTGCTTAAACCCTCTAAAAGTTTCCTTATAGTGCAGATTCCATTTAGTTTTTTTTGTCTCTGACAGCTGTCAGTTTTCTCATTTTTTTCCCCTGAATTTCTGAAATAATTTTTCTCATTGAATGCAGAACTTTGTTTTTTTAATTTTCTAGAATTTTAAATATTTTAAGCCTTAAAGACTTGTTTTGGGTAAGTTTGGTCCTATAATTATTTTTATAATTTGTACTATTAGTAACTTATCCAGTTTAGTATATTTATATTTTATTTTTTTTTATTTCAGTGGTAAACTAGCTGTGATAGAGTGGAAACACTCTGATAAAAGAAAGCCTTATATTCAGTGGACCTATGATGCACCCATTCAATTGTCTGCTTATTTGGGTGCCTTAAATTATGATAACAATTATAGAATTCCAGTAAGTATAATTTTTTTTCTAGGAAATTATAGGAGTGTTCATTGTGTTTTTTTTTCTTATTCCTACTCACTTTTACCAATGTTTGAGTTAGAAATTATTCCTGGTATACAAGCTTAGAAAACAAACCACAGATGCTTTATCTTATTAGTGATGGAATCTTTGTTATCCTTCATCAGACTTAATTTTAAGCAAGGGAAGAAGTAAAAATTAGCCAATGCCAAGATCATGAGAATATCTGTACATTTCAAAGCTTTTATATTGCGCTGTAAGAGTTTTGTATTGTGAGGAGTTTTATGACTATCATGGAGTGGTGCAATGCCATTCAAGAGAAACC
Source organism: Lycorma delicatula (assembly GCF_047948215.1). Classification (NCBI taxonomy): domain Eukaryota; kingdom Metazoa; phylum Arthropoda; class Insecta; order Hemiptera; family Fulgoridae; genus Lycorma; species Lycorma delicatula. The sequence continues at coordinate 54,226,398 of NC_134464.1, read as the reverse complement.
AATGCTTTTTTTATATTTTCAGGAATTTTCCTTCAGATTGTATTCAGAGTACAATAACGTATTCAGAATGCAGTAAAGAATATCTGTCTAGATTTCTTGTTTATGTTTGTGTTCTGATAAGAAATCGTATTAGAAAATATATTATTAAATAACTTACGATATTATATTTCCTTAACTCTGGCCACGTGAAATTTCTATTTCTTAAGGAGATTGTATAGATTTACATTTTGATAATGACATTTTAGCTGCAGATTGCACAAAAAAGCACAGTACAGATAGTAAAGTTGCTTGTCATCTGTGTTTGAGGCACCGTTAGTGCGTAAAATTATTTTTGTGCACTTAATATTAGTACGCTGTTAAATGATTCAGTGTAAATAATGTTATTTTTCTTCTCATCATAAAATTAGCTAGATTAAAATTAGATTTTCATTTTGATGATGATATTATAGCTGCAAATTGTACAAAAAAGCAACTGGGAGGGAAAGTGTTATTTTTACTGTTAAAGTCGACTGGGTCAGCTTCACCATCCCAGCAGTAGTCTTTTCATGGAGTAAATGATTTACATATTGAAGGAAAATTTAAACCACAATTTCTGTATGATGTTCTTATTGATATTCTTCTATCCATTAGCCATGAATATAGTCAAATTAATTAAAATTTGTTTTGACTTATGTTGTTTGTCTATGTTGTTCTTAGTTTGAATGAATAAATTTCTTGGTGAACCAACTCTTGAGCATACCACGTATAATTCAACATGACCAAAATATTTTTCAACAGTAATTCCATTTCCCATTCTTAGTAGTTGATCAACAAATTTTTTAGCCTTGCACTTATTTGAAAGATTAACTCGCATGTTAGTTGTCAGTGATAATACCATAACTTCTCTCCAAAGACGTGAACTCTTTAGATAGGCATCAATTTCATCGACTGCTGTTTTGAAAAATTTATTAATGTTTCATTAAGTACTTCTAGAGCTTTTCAATGTGACATTGCGCATTCATCCCAAACAATGAGACTGTATTCTTTCAATAATTTTACTCTTCTTGATTTAGAAATATTGCATGTAGCTTTTTCTCTGTGTGTAACTTTGTCAATATCGCATGAAACTTGGTCAGTATCAAGTGGCAACTGTAAAGCTAAATGTGCTGTCTGACCTCCCACCAGCAGTGTAGCGGCAATTTTGGATGCTATTGTAATTCCTTTCCTGATTTGTATTTCAGCCAAGATTAAGTTGATAAGAAACATTTTACCAGTTCCACCAGGAGAATAAAAAAAAAAATAGATTCATTTGATTTTGTTGGGCCATCAACAGTGTTAAAAACATAAGTTGTTTGGTTGTTAGTTTTTCCTTGTTCTCTGAAAGAAATCTTCTTAGTTTGTTTCCATTGTAATTTGTTTCCTTGTCAAATTCCAGTTCAGTCACATTGAAAGCATCATGTGGAGGTGGTTGAAGTCCTAATTTGGATAATGTTTTAGAACCAGTATCAATGCAAACATTTTCCAACAAAATAAGTCCACGACGTAAATGTCACTGTCAAAGATTGTATTTTGATTAATTCTTTTTTTTTCATGTAGAACATTGTTTGAAAGCTCATCCTTGAACTGATTCCATAGCGATTGTGGATCATTTTGTACACAAAATATTAAAATAATTGCAAGTAACTGTCAAAGTAGAGAAGGTGATTTTGTAAGAATTGTGTCAATGATTGTCTCTTTCCAGTGGCCATAATTTTCTATTAGTGGTCATCAGTTTAAAGCACTCTCATGTTTGTTGCCTGTTTTCTCATGTTTCAAAACACTCTGTCTCTGATGATGTACAGTGTAAACATGTGATATAAATGTTGGATGAAAAAACATTTGGAAATCCAGGTACTGGTGTTCTTCTGTGGCATTGCAAAAATTTTTTCCTTGAGTTATCTCACATATATGTGGGTACTTTGCAATATAATAAAATTTTTGCAATAATGTCACTCTGGCATAGTTTAAAGAAAGCAGTAAGTGTTGATTCAGACGGTTTTTCTAAAACACTGTGAATATTATCAGATGAATAGTAAACTCTTTGATCATTTTCAAGGTGAACACTAAGAAGGGTTACCGCTGGATATCTTCATGAATGGCTTATCCAAAAATTCACCAAAAAAAGTTCATTGGAGTTTATATAATGCCCTTTCTGATATTGAAACACTTCATTATGTATCTGAAGAACAGCCATATCGCTCTACCTTTGTTCACGTATTTGCAAATATATTTGATTGATCTCCCTGAATGCAGTATTCCATGTTGATATGAGCGTTGAAAATCTGATAATAGTGGATTGTATGATGCAATTCACTTATTGTCTACAATCCAGTTTTGATAAACATTGCTGATTTGGATATGTAATTCGACCATAATCCTCCATTGTTAGGACAGCATCGACGATATAATGGATGACCATCTGTTACAGTTTTTGTTGAATTTAAAAACATTCAGGAAGTGCTTTCTACATCTGTTATTCTTTATGCATGGTGAATTTGGATTTAGCTGACCGCATGGTCCATGCACCATATTCCTTGATACTATATCAAATAATCAATGTTGTTAAGATGAACCTTTTCCTTTAGCCAAATTAGGATATGCACATGAGACAAACCTTGATTCTGCTATTCTATGGAGCACATCCAACAAACAACATCTGAAAAAATTCCATGGTGAATGATAGCATCTATCAATTTTGAAAGCTTTTGTTTAAACACTCTGGAGATAACATCATGGTGATTGGAATCTTGCTCATTACCTTTCAAAAGATTTTTTTATTTCTGGCTATTTTTGGTTGTATGTAAAGGTAATAATAAATAGATCTGGATGGCTGTGTTTTCGAAAGTCATGGCATCCTGCATATACTCATGCATGTGTCGCAGACTGCCTGTAAATACACCTTTTTACCTATATCTTGAACTGGAACATCTGATTGTATTGCATCTTGAAGGTGAATCTTCACATCGCAAACGTTTTTGATTCAGTTTGATATACAATAGTTGTTCACTTTCAATTTTTGTGTATATATCTATGATGAATTGATTTAAGAGTTGTCTATTTTTCAAAATGTATTTGTCGTGGTTAGCTCTTATCATTAAGTGAGAGCAATAAAATGACTGAGATGATAGTTTTTTTATTGTCAGTATTCCAGTGGTAGGGTTATTTGAACAGAATTGAAATGGTATCTGTCAGACCCATTCCAAAGATATGAATGGGTATTGAAGGCAGTCAAATGATCTGTGTATTTCTGAAATTCGCTGTAAAGTTTTATCTTGTTGATTTAGAACAATATCTCTGGACGTACATTCATTTCCAGCTGTTACCAGTGCAATTTCATTTGCTGTTGGGGCATTGAACCTTCTTTCATGTTCCTCAGTTGGTGTCTTATCTGGCTGAATAACTACTATGAAAGAATCAGACTTCATTTGTTTCAAAGCCAATTTGAATGAACAAACTGATTGATGATGTTCGTTAAGAAAAGATTGTAAGTGGATTACTTACAATGTAAAGTGGATTTCTCTGATGAGTCCAGGTATAACATCACATCTTCTTGAGGCTTGTAATTCAGGGTCTCCAATAAAGCAAATCTGTAAAAATTTGAATTTTCACCACTCATAGGAAACTATTGGAATTCTTTCTCTTGGCGATTTTTTGCACCGAAAGATGTCATTTGAAAGTATGAATTGTACTTTCTGATATTGCTTAAAAATTGGTATGAATGAGGGGCAGTTCAAAATATTAATGATTTAAGTTATTCTGGAGCCATCACAAGAGTTTGTAAAATGACCTTTCCTATGTTGCAAACAAATGAGATTTGCGGATTAGTTTGCATGTAGAAGAGCTTGACAGTAATCGCAAACGTAGTCCATTAATCCAATTTTTACTTTCGGGTCATCTTTATAAGTTATAGCTGTGATTGTAATTAAATGTTGCACCTTTAAAAAGGTTTTTACTTGATTCTGATGCTCTTGCCAGACAGATCTGTGAAGCTGATCTTCTTCCATCCTCTTTCTCCTGTTCTTCTGAAGTTTCTGATAGTCTTTTAGCAGTTGTTCTGCTGCTATGATAACTAATTGAAATTCTTCTTCAATTCTAAGAAATTGTCAAATTTCTAAGAAAAGTGTCAAAAGCATTCTAAGAAATGATTTCAATGGACAAGACGCAACTCCCTGACTTTGCCAGAGACCAGCTTCCAGAACCAACAGCTCTTCTCAGAGCTAACGCAAAAATGGTCCTTTTCAGGGCCACCACAAGGTTATGAATTACAAGCCGTCAAAGTCAGTCAACGAATAAAATGGCCCTTTTCAGGACTACCATAAGGTTATTAGTTGCAACGAGCTGTCGAAACCAATCGATGACAACAACAGCCCTTCTAAGGATTACTATAAAGTTATTAAGTGCCATGTGCCTTCGAAGCCATTTGGCAACTATATATATATATATTTAATTATATCCAATATGTTTTTCATTGGCTAGTGGTCAATTACTTAACATCTAAGTACTCATCAATTACAACATCTAATTACTCAAGCATTCTAAGAAAGCATTCTAAGAAAAGTGTCAAAAGCAATCCAATATTTTGCCATTTAACTTTAAAGACGATCATACTTACGCCATAATAAAGAGCAGAGGAACTTAATTCATAGCTCATTATAATGAAAAAAAGCTGGTATCCAAAATGTTTGATAAAGAATATTGTTTTGACAGGATCAACCATTTTATTTAATTTTTAACAATCTGTTTAATATAACGCGTATGTAAGACCACACAGATAAATGTTAGGAACTTTGTTGATAAATTTTATACAATGTATATATATAATTAGTTGAGCCGGGCGACTGCACACACCCGGCACAATTCTTCCGCTAGAAGCAGTCCATTGTCAATTAATTTACAGATTATTTAATTTAATTTCTAAGCATAATTATTTTAATTTATTATTTTTTGTTTTGCCATGAATATAATCAAATTAATTAAAACTTATTTTGACCTGCATACATTTCATAGCCCTGAATATTGACACTTTAAAATTTAGACTTTAGATGTTAAGTAATTGACCACTAGCCAATGAAAAACATATTGGATATAATTAATATATATATATATATATATATATATATATATATAGTTGCCAAATGGCTTCGAAGGCACATGGCACTTAATAACTTTATAGTAATCCTTAGAAGGGCTGTTGTTGTCATCGATTGGTTTCGACAGCTCGTTGCAACTAATAACCTTATGGTAGTCCTGAAAAGGGCCATTTTATTCGTTGACTGACTTTGACGGCTTGTAATTCATAACCTTGTGGTGGCCCTGAAAAGGACCGTTTTTGCGTTAGCTCTGAGAAGAGCTGTTGGTTCTGGAAGCTGGTCTCTGGCAAAGTCAGGGAGTTGCGTCTTGTCCATTGAAATCATACTGGGGTTCCCCTCAGTGGCAGTTGGGTCCCCACTACAGTGTGGCATTGGTGGTCCCCAGAGCGCTACAGTGTCAGGTCGGCATCAGTCGTCCTACACTGGTGCAGCCAAGGTGGTTCTCCCTAAGTAATCCCACACTGGGCCAGCTCCTGCTGCTGAGTCTGCCGGCCAGGACGATTGAAGCCTGGTGAGCTGGAGCAGGTAGATAGTGTCCGCATAGATACATGGATAGAGCAGGTAGATAGTGGCTCCCCAGGCCTGCTGCTTCAATGGGGATGTTGGTATACACCTGGAGGTCCCACGTTGGCCAGAGAATTTCTTCTGTCTTCTTTCATCTTCTTCTTGGTCTTCTCCAGGTGGTGGTCAACAATGAATTGATAATTCACTCTCGTGCATGCTCTTTTATTGGAGCCTGAGAGTGGTGGGGCTGCACTGTCACTATGGTGGGAGAACTGTGGTCATCTTTTGCGCAGTGGGAGTGACGCTTGTACCAGCGTGTATGTATACTGTACTCCAGCTCACATCTGAGTTGCTACATTGTTCGTCTGTCGATATTAAATTAAATAGGCATATATGTGGTAACAATATATATATTGAAGTTGCCAAATGTTGAAAAAAGGGGTATTTTTTGACCTCTTGTTTGTCTAAAAAAAATGTTAGACAGAATTAGTATAATTTTATATATATATATAAATGTTGAAATAAATGATTTCTAACAAACAAAATATATCATTTCCTGAGTATAAAGTTGGAATAGAAAAAAAAATAAATGCTGTAAACCATTGCATGCATGAAGCTATACCTCTCTTCTCACTCCGGTGTACCTTCATTGCAAAAGTAGCTTTAAAAAATTCTTTATGGTTCTGTTTGAAATCGTAATTGTTACAAGGAAGTTATGGTTTCATAATGTATGACTGGCACATCAAATTTTTGTTTCTTCTCTAGAATAGAAGTGGTGGTTATGCTACACAATAACAAAACTACCAATAAATGATGCCATATTACAGATGACCTTTCAATGCAATACAAATTTTCAAAAACAGTAATGTAAATAAATGTAATAAAAAAAATGTTTACATATAATATGCAACAAAAAAAAATAATTTAGAGCTATAACTTATACACTATTAAACAAAAGTGGTGTAATCCGTCATTCTGAAGAAATAATACCAGAACAAATTCATATTAGAAACAGTAAAACCAGAAAATTGGTGATAATAAAATTTGTACATATGAGTATATACATGATAAAATTTGTATTTTATATCAAATGTGGTGTAATAAAAAATAAGAATCTTAATTTTTTTTTTAATTTACTTATTCTTTTATACTGATATTGTACCCTTCAAAGTACCCCCCCCCCCCCAGAGCTGTGAGACACACCTACGCCAGGGTTTCTTTCAAACCTGAAATTTGACACAAGAGACCTGTGTATATAAAGGAATTTGTTGGGGGTCAATATCTCAAGAGGGCTGAGGATTTATTTTGTTGGGTCAATCTTTTTAAAACTTTGCTAACATAACCCCACTTTATATTAAGCTTAATATAAACATGCATACATAATATTAACTTAATTAACATATAAACTTAATATTAACATGTATACATGCTTATCTTACCATTTAAAAAAAAATTTGCTCCCAAATTCTCTCCCCTTCCTCAAAAATCTTAAAAGTTATATTTTTATTTATTGCATACTTTTTTAACTAAAATTTATTTAGATTTATTAAACTAATTTTTATAAAAATTAGCCAAAAATTGTTCATTGAGAAGTAAGGAAAGTTTTTTCTTAATAAAGTAATTCTAAATGGTTTAGAATTTCCTTGTAAGAAAGAATTCTCTTATTTTTTCACTCCACATGAAAATTTTTGAAACTACCTGGAAACTTTCAAAACTCTGTGCGAGTATTGACTCATTTACTAGATGTTCTCAAAAGAATAAAATTGTTTGTGGCATTCATGTTAATTCATTTTCATTATCAAAGTTTCCATTTGCTTTTTTATATTTTTTAAAAACATATTTGTTTTCAGGTGAAAGCAGGGATGGTGGTCGTTGCATATACCGATGGTTCACCGGCTGATGTTTTCTGGCTAACAAATCAGGCTTGTGAGCGCTATTGGAAATCATGGCTTTCAAGACTATTTGAGTTTATTTCCACCCATGCAAATCAGTAATAGTTTTTTTTTTTTTTTTTTTTTGTAATGTCAAAAGAAACTTTTTTCTGCAAGATATATGTGTTGAAAATTTCTTTCCTAATCCCAAGATTTGTATTAAATTTGGTTTACTAATCCCAAGGAGTATTTTAAATTTGTAACTGTAGTGAAATTTTTGAAAAATTCCATTTCTCTTCTACCTGCAGAAAGATAAATTTTAATGTTTTGTTTATTTAGTTTTGATTATGTTTTATAATAATTGTTTTTATATTTTTTTAGCATGATTTATTCATGTTTTTATTTTCCATTTAATAAGAAATCTTATACATATTATAATTATTTGTACTATGTACAATTACATAATTATAATTAATTTTTATTTGTAGGATTTGTAAAATTTATTTCATTTGTGTTAGATAATTTATTCATTTTATATGTGCTCTGAGAATAAATTAACACTTTATTTAATCAAGCATTATGTATTTTATGAGTGCGATGCAAATTCTTTCTGAAAATAAATACCCAGACAACCAAAAGAGCTGGACATTGTATTAGGTTAATACTAATCTGTTTTAGGATAAAGCTTAGCAGGAACTCAGACATTCTGAAAGATAACTAAAAGCAGTTCAATTATAACAAATGATCAGAGCACAGGTTTGCTTTTTACACTGCTTCCAAAAAATGTGATGAACTTCCCTTGCCTTTGTAAAGTGTAAGTAGATTTTTTTATTATAAGTGCATATAGATTTATTTTGTTTTAAATAGTTATTTTGTATAACATTTTTTGAAGAAGGCACAGTCCTTATCGTACTCTGCTCTAACTTGTTCACACTGTTTTTTTTTTTGTGGGAACAAACACATCTCCTTGAGGCATTATGGTCAGTAGGTATTCAGGAAAATGTTGTTTCTTCAACTTTAATGGATCTTCAAGAGCTTGTCTTCCTTTCTTGAGTTTCTCGATAAAGTGTTGTATCAGCAATTGCTTTGATTAAAGTCTTTCCAAATAGTAGATTTAGTACACGTCCCATGCAAAACATGTGCATTGAATCTAATATTTACCAGAGGTTTGAATTCTCTTGTACAAAATCTTTGCTGTTTACGTTCAAGAAAGTATGCGCAAAGTATCTGGCCTATTCTATTAACTCCTTCATTGTAAACTTAAAAGTTATTCAGGGAAAAAGGGAATTTTGAAATTTGTGTTTGTAGCTCAAGATACAAGTGTCAGCTCTGAATAACATATAGAAGCTAGCCCACAACATTTTGCTATTCAATTATTTTGAATGCTTGGAGTGGTGTGCAATGTGCTTTTGCCATCAAAGCTTTTTATAAAAAATGACAGTGTGAGGCTGCATGTAGATAATTTTGCTGTCAGTTTAATTTAGGATGCCACAATCATGTACAGTCAACCCATGCAATTAGCACTTGGATATGTAGTTTTGAGGAAACAGGTTCAGCAATGAAATAAGGAACCTCCAGGTGGTGGACTGTTTGTATGTCAGATAATATGAAGTCTGTTGAAGCTGTTGTTATAAGTTGTCATGCAGTGTCACATACATAGTGTTATAGTTGCATATTTCAAATGTTTGAAGAATACTGTTACAGTATTACTTAGTATACAGTAATACAGATTTTACCATCTGTACAAGTTGTAGATCATTCAGGACCTGAAACCACAAATAACCATATAATGCATCATAAGTTCTTTGAACAAATGATTATAAAGATAAATGAAGACAATGACTCTATTAACAAACTGTGGATATTTGATGAAGCCTAACAAAGTGGTTATCCACTAACAAGTTGGTATCCACCTAACAAATTTGTTCATAGACAAAATTTTCATTCTTGTTTACAAGAGAATCTTATACAGCTATAGCAGCGTCCATTACACAGCAACAAGGTTACTTTGTGACGTGCTGTGTCATTGTATGGCATCACAGATTAATTGACATCCCACAGCATGAATATCGATGGTTGCTGTACACCAATCGTTTGGAATTTTGAGAAATTGTGATATTCCGAGGTCTCCTGATTGGCTGGTGTGCAGTTTCTTTCTGTAGGATCACCTTTAAAGCAAAGTCTACAGTCTACTTCCTAGAACAGAATAACTAAATGCCAAATTCAAACAGCAATTGCTGAAATTACCGTTAAAATGTTGCATGAAACTATGCAGAGTTTCACTACAAGGCTGCAGGATTGTCTATGCAGGGACAAAGCTCACTGCAAGATATGATGTTCAAAAAATAAATTTTTGTATGTGTTTGTAAATGGTATATTTTTTTCAGTTAAAATGTTATAAATAAATTTAATATAATTTTTCAAATCAATATTTAATTTAAAAAATTCCTCTGTATCACTTGTATTGTAATAGGCACTTATAACAGATGAAACAATATTATTTTGACCCTTCCTATTACTGAGAAATTTCTTGTACATTTAACTGACACAGGTACATTTATCACATCATCTTCAAAGCGTAATTTTTCTTAACTTTTCACTGACTGCTATTGTCTAAGAAAAATTTTTAGGTATACCTTTATGTTAAGATCTTTTGATTAATAGCCTATTTCACTTAACTTTTTCCACCATATCTGTCATTTACCTTAGGATAGTGGTTTAGTTCTTGACTACAATAAGAATTTTTGAATACACACAGTATTCTTTGTGTTGAAGGTCATTCATCAAAGTATGAACATTTATCAGATGCCCATAATTTGGATTCTGTATTTATTTTGGTTTTCTCTTGAGTTTGTAAGTATGGTCTGATATGGATCTGATTCTAATAAATTGTAGAACGCTAACTCAAAATGATAGTGTATGATATATCATTATATTAAATGAGTTGTAAACATGTCTTTAGGACCCAGTCAGCTAGCATGTTATTACAATCCTACAAATGTTAGATATAGGTTATCTGTAGTAAGTAACCAATTGTGATATAAAAATAATATCTGAATGTTATTTAAAGCTGAGATTGGCTAGAAGGCATTATAAAAAAATTCTAGAAGAAATTAAAATAACCTCCACCAATTGCGCCATTATCAATATATAATCCTTTGGAACAATTTTTGAGCATGAAATTATTCTTTTTATGTTAATGTGATATTAATAAATAATTTTAGTACTTAAGTATTAGCCCATCGACCATAACCATAGTGATCCCATAACTTTGAAAATCATTAACATATTTTACATATTAAAAATATAAGCATTATTGGTTATAATTATAGTTAACCAAATTTAACTTACGCTTGCTTTGCTCCCTGAACTCGACTAATTAACAGTGATGTTTTAATTATTTAAATAAAGAATAATTGTAATAATTACTGAAGTTATTATTTAAATACTCAAAATATTACTATGTTAATTAGTCATGGTTAGCGAGCATAGTTTGGTTAAATTATATTTGTAAAATAAATAAATATAGATGGTTATAAAAATGATAATATAATGGTTATATCGGGTGATATTAACGATAACCCAAAAAGATTGCAATTTATTGGTTGACGGGCTAATACGTAAGTACCATAGTTTTAATAAAATAAGAGGAATACACTTTAACATACTGTTTGATGCCAGAAAAATCTGCCCTTGGTGAATAAAAAGGGGACTACATTATAACTCATTTGAATGTTATGAAACATACAAAAACACATAATGTATTAGACATGACTTGGTTCACACACATTCTTTCCTAACTTCTAAACATATGTCTGCCTAATTAAAAAAAACACAAGCAGTAACATTAGCAACTTTTCATACTGACATGGAACACCACCGCCACTGAACATTGTGGATGGTTACAAAGATGAATGAAAATGTTTTGAAGTAAGTTTTTTTTAAAAAAGAAACTATTGTCAATTGGGTTTAGTGTATATATTGCAAACTTTAAATGTTACTTTGTGCTCCAACGTACCTCAGAAAATGCTGGTTTATTTTTTTAATCAATCTCTATTATTTTATAATAAAGAGTAAACAAAATTGTGGTGTTATTGTGAAGTGTGTAATTATTAATTTTGTTGTGTTTATTATGTAAATTGAGAGAGCATTGGTTACATCTAGTCATACACTGTACAGTAAGCAGAATACAATAACAAAATAAATTTTTGGGTTTAACATTTTTACACATCTTGTTTAAATTTTTTGTTTTCATTTTTTTGGAATGTAAACATTTTTTCTGAAATGAATTCAGAGTATGTAAATTACAAAAATATTAAATTTGGTGGGCAGGGTGTGATTAAGTGGCAGGGTGTACCTATACACACTTCAATTAAGTGTGTATAGGTACACCAGATTTGAGTATTCTTTTGCCACTGTTAAAATTAAAAACAAAATGTTGCAAAAAGGGGGAGAATGCTTTCTCCATAATAATTTACAAGGTGAAGTTGAAAAGTTTTAAGACAGTTGCTGCCACTGCTCGTAGGATAGGTTTGCCTGGAGGTGTGGAAGAGTCCTTGAAACATCCAGAAAAGATAATTGATATCTTTGTTTAGTAAAAAGTATCATCCTGGTGAGTGAGAGGGTTTTCAAATTATTGATTCGGCAAAATAAATTTAAAAAAAACAAAAAATTTGTATCAAATTCTGTTTGATACTGAGAAATCAGCTTTGGAGACTTATGAACTCTCAAAAAAGATGATCCCAGTCCGACCAGCCTGCCTACCTTCAACTTAAAAAACCAACGAAAACTTTTTGAAAGTTTGTGATTTAGTGCACTCTGACCAAAGATTGCTGATGAACTGAATTTAAGTTTCTACATGGTGCAGTCAATTGTAACTGAAGTTTTGAACATACGTCAAGTGTCTGAAATTCATTCTGAAATTGTTTTCAGATCTTCAGAACTGTCTAAAAAACTGATTAATTGGGCCAAAACTGATAAGATTTATTAAATAGGGTAATTACAGGTGACAAATCATGGGTTTATGGATATGACCCAGAAAAAAAGGCGCAATCATTGCAGTGGATGGGACCAAGTTTGCCATGACAGAAAAAAGTGTGACAAATTCAGTTGAATGTGAAAACAATATTGTGGGTTTCTTCGATTCTGTGTAATCTTAAAAAAAAAAATCCTGTGTAAAAATAATGCACTAGCTTATTTTGCATTCTCGATCATGGAATTTTGGCCAAATTCCTGTGCTTACCTCAAACCCCTTCCCTTAGCCCCTGGTAACTACTTCCTGTAATCTACACTGAAAGGGAACAGATTTGACTCAATTGAAGACATTCTGACAAATATGAAGAGGGTTTAACACCCTTAAGAAAGAAAATCTCCAGGAATGCTTCCAGTCAAAACAGCAAGTCTGTGTGTTCAGTCAGTATGAGGCAATAGCCTGTAAAATGCCTCAATTTTGAAATTAGAAGTCCAGTCGTAAAACTTTCCATTCGCACTTCGTAATGCAGTTGAGTCATAGTTAAGCTCGCTATCCATTATTTGTTGTGTATGATATATTAATATAAATGAAGTTAATGGGAAATTTTTTATCTTTGAAGCACTAAAACATGAAGAAATCACATTGTTAAAAATCATTGCAGATTTTAATAAAAATTAATTTTATCATGAAACCTTAAGACACACTTTTGTCATTATATGAGCCCTGGGGAGCCAAGGATGTTCAGAATGCTTTCATCAACACTGATTTTTTTATTGCCTCCAAATATTGAATATTCCAGTTTTCTTTTTAAAGGAGGTGGTTATGAGTAGGTTAGAGATTTTAAAGAGCTTAATCATCTCAAGGTGTTTTAGTGTTAAAATATGCTTTGAAAAAGAAATGTTTATTTAACATAGTAAACAGAATTTTTCTCTGTGAAGGGCCCCATCAAACTATCCTGTAGGGGTTAGTCTAGTGGTTAAAATCTCTTCATAAAATCAACTGATTTTTGAACTCTAGAACTCTTCTAAGGTTCAAGTTCTTGAAAAGGCAGTTTGCTTTTATACAGAGTTGAATGCTAGACTGAATACTAATGTTCTTTGGTGGTTAGGTTTTAATTAACCACATGTCACAGAAGTGTTACCTGAGTCTGTTACAGAGACACATTTACACTTGCATTGCACTTCATCTGCATCAGGCGTGGCAAGCCGGTAGCAGTAATTTCATTTGCCTGTACACACACACATAACCAGACCTGACAGTAGCTAGAAAAATGGTTGGAGAAAACAGCAAAGTGGCCAAAAATTAATTAAAACCAAGTGATTCTGAGTGGCCATCATAAATATAACAAGGTAGATTGAATAAATAAATTGTTCTATCTACTATAATATACAATAGAAAGTTTTTGAAACAGAATGATATAGGAATATTGCAGTATTTTAATTTGATTAATTTATGAGTAGCTAGTATACTGTGATCATCAGTAAATATTTTACTGGTTTTCAAAGCAGAACACTTCTAAAAATAACTTATCAAATGTGTAATTTTCATTTTTTGTTAACTGAAAAGATTAAAAAGATTGCCACCCACAGGTCCTGTGGGTGGCAAGGGTTCCAAAAATTCTGTCATGGCTGTATATTGAAGGAATAGCTTGTTTAAAAAATTAGTGGGATTGAATATCACATTTTTAAAATTGTTAATAGGGTTATGATAGTTAGATATTTGGGTTCAAACTTAACTGATACAATCAAGTTGATCATTGGCCCTGACAAGTAGAATACATTTTAAAAAGAAAATTTTAAATATAACATTCAATTCTATTTTTACATGCCTTTAAATAAAACACATTTTTACCAAAGGTAAAAAAAGAATAACATAAAATTAGTAAATATAAATTTTTGTAAATGGAAAAACCATTAAATTGCTGACTTTCATTCATAAATCTATATAGGATTTTTTTGGGAGTGATTGCCTACAAACATTATAGTTATGGTTGAAAATATACATAATACATATACAGGTAATCTACCTCAAAATATGTTCTTTCAGAAGGTGAGATTCTAAGAACAAAACATTTTGGAATTTGTTAGTTTGCAAGTTGTGGCAGCAATAACAGTTATTCTTCTTCCAAAGAAGTCCTGTTAATTAGCTCTGAAAGGTTCCTTGTGAGAAGATGTTTTGTTTTAAAACTAGCAACCACCACTTCTAACTGAAGATATTGTTGCAAAAGTGACTGAAATTATGATTTGTAAAACATTATATTTAATTTGGTTTGTGTGAAGAATTAATACTTTTATATAACACTTCTTATTTGCATTCTTAAAGAACATCTCCAGCATAATTTTTTTGCAATAGTGCAAACAAATTTTTAAAATTCCATAAAAGCCTATTGTTATACTTCTTGTACCACTTTAATATTTTCATTAATATCGTTGAATATCCTGGGCTATATGGTGGACTACCCCATTGGATAATCATCCTTTGCTATTTCCCATTGCATCTAATTATGTATGAATTATATTAATGAAATTAATTTTTCAAGATATTGAAATTAGTTAAGATTAAATTATACAAGGTGTATTTGAGTGAATAATTCAGATAATATATACAAGTATGTGTAGTAGTATTATATACATTAAAAAAATTTGATTTTTGATAATGCTCATTAAATCATTATTAAACTACAATGATATCATTATTTTTATCCCTGTTTTCTTCTTCCTCATTATCATTTCTGTGGGTAGAGGCATGCACTGCCAGATCTAACATGCTGATTCAATATTATTGAATTTGAGAATAAAAGAATAAGAACATAGCTTATGGTCATAACATTTGATCTTGCTGTTGGAAATTGTTATGTCTTAACAGATGTAAAATGTCATTGAGCTGTGTTCCTGAAGTGTATTTAGAACACTAAACAATAATTGTCAAATTCATTATTTTTAATAAAAAATAAAATTATAAAAAATACTAAATTTAGTTTTGGCTACTTTCAGAGTTTAGTACAGGATTAATTTGTTAGAAATTAAAACAGAGCAAAAATAAAATTGTGAATCAGTAAACATGCATGAAGCAAGTTTATAGCATTTCATGTAATCAACTTTCGCTTAGTCAGCTGATCAAGATATTGATTTATTTTGTTTATAATATGATTAAATAAAAAAATGATGTAATTCAAAAACAATATTCAGTTAAAATAAAGTAATTACTTTTAACAAAATAAATGAGCTTACATTTTAAACTCATTAATTTTGTAATAATTTTTTTTCTTGACAAAATTCTTTGTTTTAAGATTATTTACTTAAGTTTATTGAAAATAAATAACAATAATTTGTAAATACTTTTCATATATGATGTAAACTAAAATGAAAGTAAATAACTACATGCTTACTGAGTGGTGTTTGATACTGGCACGATATAAAATTTCTAATTGTTTATTGAAATAGTTTTAAATATTGACATATTCTGTTCTATAATGAAGAAAGAAATCAGATGTAATTTTATACTGTAAGAGTTTTTTTCGTAATTAGATTCTTTTTTATTGTTTTATAGTAACAGTTTATTATAAAAAATAAAAATAATCAATTTTTATGTTTATACATAGTAACTATAATTTTGTCATAAAGTTGTCTGTTACTATTATTTTAATAAGGGAGACATAAATGTTATAATAAAACCCAAACAAAAGATGTTGAGTTTATTTGTAAAAAGATGTAACATTAATAATTAAAAATTGAATGTAATTAAAATGTAAGAAAAAATAACATGAAAAAGAAAAAGTATGTCTCCATTATAACAAGATTGCCTTGTATTTTTTTACCTTAAAACAAAGTAATTGTTTTATTTAATGACAGTGATGTTAATTAATTATTAATATGTAGTAATCCGTTATAATTAATGTTGGTTTAAACGATTCTGTAAAAAATAATCTATGATCTTGAAAGATCTTCCAGAAGTGTGGTAGAATGGAAATCATATTTTTACATTTGTTGATTTTGTATTAGTTGTGCTTTACTCTTGTAATTCAACTTTGGAAGTCACATGATTGTAAACAGGTTAGTAAATAGTAAATAAAATTGTTTTTCAGCTTAATACTTTTTCTGGTGTTCCATGAAAAAATTTCAAGGTGCACTTGTATGAGGAAGGAATGAAATCAGATTAACTAATTATGAAATAAGTATATTTCTATTATTATATCTAATTAGTGAACATGTAATAAGAACATGTTTGGAAAGGGATGCAAGTTGAGGCATTTAGAAAATGTTTGGAACATGTTTGAGGTTTGATTATCATTAATCTTTGCTGGTAGACTTGTTTGTTAGAGAAAGTACAGTATTGTGTATAGATGTTGCAGAAACAATTAAATCTGTTAATGGTATGCCTCTCTTCTGTAGATTTAAAAAAAAGAAATTAATTTTAGATTGCATTTATTAACTCTGATAGTGTGTACAAAAATTCAGTATAAATGACCAAATATTTAGTTAGAAAAGCCATTTTCAAAGTATGAAGAAATTCTTTCATAAAAAGGTAATTAACAATTTAACTTTAAGAAATTAAAAATAATTGTGCTTTCAAAAAGGGAAACTCACTACTGAGTGTTAATAATAATGCTCCAATTTGAGATTCACTTACAAATATACAAGTATTAGTAACTTAGCTGAAAAGTGAAAGAGGGTATGTTCTAATGCTTGGTGATGAATATCAAAATGACTTGTATTTTATAGAATTATCATCTGTAGCATTCATCTGTTATTTATTATATAAAAATAAGGGACAGGACTGAGTGATGAAAAGGCAATGGTCACCAAAAATTAGACAGATTGTAGATGTAATAAAATGACCCTATATTTTCATGGGGAAAATAAGTATATGGGAAGAACAAGATGAAAATCATAATGAAAGAAATGTTTATAAACTGGAGAAGAGAGGGAAAAAATGGTGATTTACACCTATTAAGTGGTAATACGAACAATAGACTGTCCATTTTGTACTGAGTTTTAACAAATTGTGTCAATGGGAAACACTAGATCCAAAGGGCAGGAAATTTAAAATTAATTAAAATTGATTAAAATTGATTACTGTCTAAATAATCTTTCTGTTTTAACAATAAATATCATAAGCACTATTTCAGAAATCACAGATACTGAGGAGGTTTCACGTAGGATCCTCATATTTTTTAATTGCAGTTAATATTAATTAGTAAAACCCTAAAATAACTTTTAAAATATTAATATCATTTTGTAAAATGTTGAAATATATTTTCAGAACTATTATTTGATTCATTTATTATTAGTATCACAGGTTTACTTGTCATGCTTAGGAAATAGTTGGTCTACGGTCAAATGGTGTACTTGGTGTGTAATATTTATTAGTTAATATGTAAAATTGTATGCCTTTGTAAATGTTTTGTTGTTTAAGTTGTCGATTTCACAGCTTCTACATATATTTAAAATTACATTTTGATGTGAGTACATGAATTTTATTTACACTTTAAATTAGGTGTAAAGGTGAAGTTCTTCCTTTAGGAACCCTTGTTTATTCTTAATTACCACCTTAATTTCTGAAGGAAAAGCAGTTTTTGTTGAACCATGTATTTAATTGGATTATATTTAATGCAAAATTGTTATTCACTAATGTGTTGCTCATGTTCTGGGTTTAAGGTTCCCAATCTTCTACGAATTATGAACATGACAGGTACTCGCTGTCTAGAAGAAGGAAACTTTGCGCTATAATTACCTGGTGGATTTATTCATGTTGGGCTGTTTCTCATGAGAAGACTATTTCTCATTATTTATCTCATTTTCTTTCACCTGATCCCTTAACTTATAAATATCTCTATTTAGGGTTCTAAAAGTGGAGATCAGATCCTGCTAGGTCAATGTTGGTGTGTATTTTGAATGATTTGGTGGGAAAGTTGGCTCCACAACCTAACTCTTGGTACCCAGGGACTCTTATTAAATATCTGGAAGTACTTGTCAGATATAGCCCGGCCTCTAATTGCTACTAAAATATAAATACTTTTTATGTGCGGAGTGCAAGAATTTCCTGTTATAGTTCATATCTTCATACTTGTATGTGTATCAGTTTCTGAGGTGATTTACATAGGTTGATTGTATTGTACCAGTGGGTGAATGTGAAAGTACTTTATAATAAAACTGATGAAGGAATTAAATTTATTTCAAAAAAGTGTCATATTTTAAATACTTAATACGATATTTTTTCTTATTAAAAATGAATAGAGTTTGTGTGGTCAAACCATCTTAGATGGCTTCTTTCAGTCTTCAACAGTAATGTTTCTGTTATGCAGTTTTCCATAATGAAGACGCTGGTGTTCTTAGGTAGCGTCTTTATTATCTGGGTTAAGGAATTAGTTGCAGCCAGTCATCACAACATTTTTTATCAGTAATGTGCTGCTCTCATTCAAGCATTCCTGATCTGAGGAATTGTGGGCAGGAAGGACCTGCACTGCTCGGAGAGGGCCTCAAAGCACTTTGGTAGGTTATTCAAATTATAACATAATCCTATGCTTTTACCATATATTTGGCTCTTTTTTAAGAAGAAACTGTTCTGTAGGTTTCTGCTAGATGTTTGCTAATCTGTGATTTAATGTTACTACATCCTTTGTTTTGTAGAGGGGCTCTATTTTCTTATATGGTAACAAGTCTGGAGCTGAGGTGTTGATCATGTAAAGTTACACGACCAAAACTGTTAGGTAACATGATGAACAACATTAGGAGGGATAACGTTGTTCCCTCCTAATGTGTAGAAGGGAATCCCAATGTGTACATATGTACAACTGCAACATTTAATTAATTGCTCATCTGATTTGCCTGATGAAGTATCTAGTATAGTTAGTAGAATTTAATTTGTACACTTCTCACTTATTTTGTTAATGAGGAGATTTTTGCACGTGTTAATGATCTTTTGTACTTTATTTATAATTTTGAGAGTAATAGAGTAACTTCCTTTCTCGAAAGTATTGATAAAGATTATGCTAGTGTTATGTAGGTTGTTTTAATTTTCAATTTTTTGTTTTGTTTTTTATTTTAATATTAAGTTTGTTTTAAGTTTTTATTTTATATTAAGTTTAATAGTGTAAGGATATGGTTATTACTGTGTGTTGAATATTTAATTATGCTGAGTTTTTCATCATTATCAGTCGACCTGGGTATGTTTATTAGTATTTTTTTTTATATTTTTTTCACAGCACATATTATATAAACTGAATAAAAATGATATTGAATCAATATAAATAAAAACTGAATTGCATTTTCATAAATTTAGTAATCTATGAAATAAATTAACATGTTCATTCATATTGATAAATAATAATTCCAGTTTGATTGGTTTAATTATCTCTTCTCTACTAATTTATATAAGATATCTCTCCGGTATTTATTGTGAATTCATCATGTTTTAAAAAACCCAATTTAGTGAACTGTATTAAAAATTGTTAAAAAAATTATTTTTATATAGAAGAAATGGAAAAATAATGTTGTGTTAATGATGTAAAGAATAAATTTCATATAAATATATACTCAGAAACACTTTGTTTTCATGTTACAGCTACTTCTGATTTCTGCTATCAACAGGTAGAATGAAACTACACTGATATTCTTGTGACACTAATTATGAGGCAAAATTAGTGTTTATCTTCCCGGTTTCATTTTCTAATCCACTTTCACCTTTAATAATTTATCTCATAGTTTCTTCATAGATTCATTTGTAACTTTTTTTAGAAGTTGAATAGACCAAGATTAAAGTTAAGCATTTCATGGAGATTCATTAGTGTGGAACTAACTTTTACAGTTCTTTTAGTAATCCATGCATTTTTCTTTATTTTTTAGCAAATTAATTCACCACAGAAGCTTACAAAGAAGCTTGTATGTGGGAATATGAAAATGGGAATTTGTAGCGTACAAAAAATGCCATGCCTGATGGGGATTCGAACTTTCAACCGAATTTAAGGTCGAGACGATACTGCTCCATCATTATTTTTTTACTTAAGGGTAATAAATCTTTATTAATAAAGAACAAGAAAAAAGAAGGCTTTGTGAAAAACATTAAGAAAATAGTTAAATCTTGTTATTATTTTGCCAGTTTGTTTCTGACAATAAAGTTCTGAAATTTCTAATTGAATCTTTATTGAACATCTTTTAAAAGAATGAAAATAATCGTTATCTTGTCACACATTTAATAAATAATCTTACTGCAGTTTCATGGATGTGATCTGAAAGACCAATAATCTGTAAAGAAGTTTTAATAGTCTTAGATAAATTTATATAAATATTCTCAATACTAGTGGCAAAGATACTTGTAATTCTGGTTGCTCAAAGATAAAAATGTGTAACTGAAACTGAGTGAACAGTTCCTTCATTGTTGCAATAGTAGAATTATCTAAAATGTTAACAATCACCATATATCACTGAATTTGATAATAATTTTAAAAAGAGTTTCAATCAGTTTATGTAGAAATACTTTGAAAGAAACCAAAGGAAATCTGTAAATTATATCAAAATCAAGTTTACACTAGCGCACTTTTAAAATTAATTAAAAATGAAGTCATGATCACTTTCAATTTTATGAGAAAGATAACAGCAAAAATTAAGACTACTTTTTATATATGGTTGTATAAAAAGCTTCATGAAACTTCAAATTACCTAGATCAGAAATGGCTTCCTCATCAGCCACCAATCCTCTGAAAAACAAAATTTGTTATTGGAAGGAAGGAAAGTTATTTGTCATTGGAAGGAAATATTTCAGCTTATTTATTTTATATTTTAGGCAATGAATATATGGGAAATCTTAAAATTAGAGACATTATTATTTATTTGTAGGAGAAATTGAAATGTGATATTTTAAGATTAGGGCGAACATTATTTACATAAACATCAGGATTTATTTTGTTTGTGGACAAAATTGTTAATGTTTTTTGTTATATTAAATATAGTCAAAATACTGTCATTGGAGATGTGTGTAGAATTTAAGAGAGGAGTAGTTTCAAACAGAAAAAAGGTCTATCCTGTTATAAAAAAAACCACTCTTTAAAAAAAAGCAATCGGGTGTTGAAGAGTGCTGAGGTAACAGCACTATTCAAAACCCCATTGCTGACCACATGCCTCAAACCCATCAGGCTCTTGTGGTAATTTTTTTTTAACTTGACTGGACTGGACCTGCTTAATATGAAAGTAGCTCTAAGGGAGCCCCATAGGGAATTATTCGCTGTTAGACTTCTTCCACCATTTTTTTTCGGATGATCTTAATCAACATCGATGAAACATTAATCAATCACGATCTTTTGGTCTGTAGCATAGTCTTGATGATGTTATTTGGAGTAAACACTCTGCATTATCTCCGGCTTGCTTTCCTATACCGTAGGAACTGATTGCACATGAATACTGCATGTTCTGCAGTACCTTCCCTGTAATAATCACACTCTGCGGAGAGTTTCAGCGTTTGTGCGCACAGGTAGACCTTAAAGACCCATGACTGGTAAATCTGGGATACCTTATTTCCCTGTGTTTTCCGTACAGCCATTTTTGAAGGTCAGGGATCAGTCTAAGGGTCCATCTGCCTTTTCGTCGACTGATCCTATTTCTCCTGCCACTTACAGACAAGCGATGTCTCCGCAGTCGCTTTTTCCGTTCTCCTATTCAACTTCTACTTCTTTTGAACGAGTGGATCAAGGGCAGAAATCAAACCATTACGTCGGCACTATCGCCCAAGACGGTCCTGCAGCCGCAGCATACTCGAAAGGAGACGGGCCTTACCACTAGGCTAAGAATTGCATGGACTCTCCAACGCGATGGAGCAAACTGGTGCTACGTACAAAACTTACGGATGACTTTAGTGTTGTGCAGTAGTAGTCGATTTCATTTGTTTGTCACTCGATACCGATAATACATATTTATTCACATAAATATGTAAGTGGAACGGTCCACTATTCATTAGTGAATGGAATAATGTCCGTTTGCGTTTTTATAATTTAAAAGTCATACGATTAAGCGGATCAGCCACATTTAATGCCTGCGTTACCTGAATTTAATGTAATAAGAAGGCTCCTTTAAGCACTGATGTTCGAGAAGTCGTGTGAATCTACATTATTCATCAAATTTTTTTGTTCTCTATTAAATCATACCCACTTATTCCTCAAAAAAACATTAAAATGTTTACAAACTGGCTCCATGCAGACCTTTACACAGCAAGCGATATAATTTTTGACATATAATTGCTCGCGCGCGCGTGCACACACAAACACGCGAATTCAGACTCGTGCAAAAACGTACATAGACTCGCAAACAATTTCTACATACTCTCACTACACTTACTTTATTATTTATCCATACACAATATTTTAGTAAACTGCAATTAAATTTTCTGGTTTTCCCGATAATAAATAATCTACGGGTTGATTGTAAACATAAATTGTTTGCTTTAGTTCGTGAAATTAAGATTTATGCTGTTTTGTAAAAATTGTCTCGCACGTTAGCCTACTGATTTTTTTCCATTTAATATTCTATGTTTGATACTTTCCAAGTATTTTGTACGTTAACCAAGAGTTGCTGATTCACTTCAAAATCGGTCAGCTTACTAGGAAATGAAAAATATCATCTTATTTCGGCCGTATTTCAGGTAGAACATATGTGCTGATGTTGCTTTCTGTGCCGTCCAGAATTAATAGGCAGAGAATCAGTTGCTTTATGTACAGGTTAAACTGATGGAAGGGAGATATCTGTGGATTCAGTACATAATATTTTATCGACCGTCGATTTTTTTATATCTTATAATTTCGCAAAACACCGTTAAAATGTAATTTTAGTGGATAAAGATAATAGGAAATCGATTCCAAGATGAACTATATGAACAGGTGTAGACTTAATTACCAAAAACTTCTTTTTAATACATATCTTTGTCATTTTTCTGACTTCTCGTCGGTTTTTTAACCCCATAGTCAAATGCCAACCTACGAACAGCATTGGAAATCCACATTTTCACAGAACTGGGTACAATATTTCCGGCAAATAGATTTTACCGGATACTACTTACATTACATTTTGGCGTTTGTAATCTTTGCGATAAGGTGTACCTTAAGCGCCAGTAAAGATATTTGTATCCTAGCTATTTGTATTTATTAATTATATCTGTCGGCTCACCTGCACAATACCGTTTCTCTTTCTTTCATATACCTTCCCGCCGAAAAACAATAACTTTAGATTTATTCAGACCGTTAAATACCACTTAAAGTAATTTTATTAATTATCGATCATTATTTGCAAAGCGATGAGACTATCTGACCATGAGAACGATGTAATCGTCATAAAAAATGTCGAAATATGTGAATTTTTCCTGAAAAAGGTTGCATAATGGGTAATTTTGCTTGTAAAAAATAAATAAAAAGAAAAAGAATACATGAAAGAATCATTAAAAACGTAAAATTTGCGGGTGAAGGAACCATCTGTATTTGTACCTTCGACCATCAAAAAACTTTTATACGGTAACATGAACACGTTCTGTTGGTGAATCGGTAACCGGATTTCATCGTTGTTGGTCGGCGAAGCCTACGATAAATGGGTGAGATATTCAAACTGAGTGATTATGTTATCATATGAAACATTTTCATCCACATCCAGCATATCCATTGCTGCTGCTGCCATTACGATTCACTGTAAAACCAAGTTTGCGAAGGAACAACACGTTCAGCGATGTTAACGTTCTGATGATAAAACGTCGACTAATCGGCTTGCGTACCGTACCGCTACTACTATTTTATATTAATCTCATCGTCGTTCGGCGTAGGTCTACGTCTTAAATGTAATCTTACGGTTATGGTTTCTCCGCGAAATTTGTCAGTTTTCCGTTCTGATCGGTAAACTTTAAAGTAATCACATTCTTGTATTAACCTTTGTATTAACCTGTAAGTATATTATATTCTTTGGCGAATCGATTAATTTGAAACCTGGTTATAGACTTAGCGTAAATCCATGTAACATGTGACTTTCTGATCCGTTCTTATTGGAGCCTCGTATAAGATTGCGTTCGACAAGTACGGTTTTTACGTTGTTAATGATGACTGGTTTCGATGACACGTGCTATATATTCTCTGCTAGAATCGCTCTTTTAAATCCCAACAGCGATGCCAAACTATCTTGCGACGTTAGGTCAATCGTTGCGGTGCATTTAATTTCACATTTTAGCGTATTATTTGTTATTCGGTCGCATAAATAAGGTTATTTCGTGTTTTTCCTTTAATTTATCGTTTAATGTTGTAGCCGTATCGTCCACGTCGTACGATCCGGTCGGTAGTGCCAATTTGAACTTTTTCTTTTTAACCGTTAAAACGGTAAACGAATTGTTGATCCCCTCTTCCATATTCGATATTGAGTTGTATGTGGTTAGGTTTAACAACGCCAATTCCCACTCACCATTGATTAGATCTAAAGTCGGGAAGAAAGTTGTATAATAACGATGTATTTCCACTCACGCAGAACATGATGATGATGATGAAGATGTTTACTGACGTGAGGACGATCCACTATTGAGGAATGAAGACATAAATGATCACAGATAACTGTTTTTATACGCTGTCTGGTTTGATAATTGTAATTTATAATCGAGTCGGATGGAAAATAACGCATCAATTTGTTCGGTGACGTAAATTACCGAAACTGTCAAAATACTCTACCATCCGCCGTCGTTTTCGATAATACACCCAAGGTGTTCCATGTTCAGTACTACGATCAAGATTAACTATCGCCGACTCATTAGTCTTTGGTTTTTTGGGTAATGCATTCAACATGAACACTCTCGAAAATCGATTATTTTTAATCTATTTTCCGCGTACCACATCAATTCGATATTCAATAGCGGTCACACTGGTATTCCTTTTATTGGAAACGAAGTTTTTTCTTCTTGTTGCCGACACCTGACCCTATCGAAGGACAAGGTTTACTTTCAATTCGATCCGATCGAAAGACAAGATCGTACAGGTGATGATAATGTAATTGAAATATTTCTCGATGATTTATGTAAAAAATATGAGTATTTTGAAAAGGATATCTGAAAACGTCTTTAACTGTGGCCACAGAAGATGATGAAAAATTTCATCAAGATACTAAATGTGTTTTACGTGGTGGTGAGTTTGACAGCTAGAATCGTGTAAGACATCATTCTCATGCTAGTGGTAAATTTTAGGAGCTGCACATGAAAATTGCAATTGAAATTGTAAACGCGTAACATATATACCAATTGTATTCCACAACCGTCGAGGTTACGATTCACATCATATTGTATTGGCCTTGGACGAGTTGGAAAAAGAAAATAAATTTGAAATTTCTTGTTCAGCAAAAAATAGTAAAAAACTTATATCTATAACCCTCAAAAATAAAATATATCGGTTTATAAATTTATATCAATTTATCTTATAGTCTTGATGAACTGGTGCAAAGTTTAGTTGGTCGTAGTTATAAAATGACAGATGGTCACATAGCACATGTATTGTTTAAAACAACTTTCATAATTTCAAAGTGATATAATAAAAAGTCGTGATAATAAAATCAAAAAATTAAATATGTTGAAGTTGTTCAACGAATAAGCGTTTATCCATATAAGTATATTAAATGTGCATCTGTATTCTATGAAACACAACTACCTCCCGTTGCAGCTTTTTACGATGATTTAAATAAAAAAAAACAACTTTCAATCGGAATATAATCATGCACAAAATGTTTGGAATGGTTTTAAAATCAACATGCTAGATTTAGAAATCATGATTTCTATATTAAATTGGCCGTCATGGTGTTAGGTGATGCATTTGAAAATGTTTGTAATAAAATGATGGAAATAAACAATTTAGATCCATGTCATTATATATCTGCCCCACATTTATCATGGTTTACCGCGTTAAAGACCACTAAAATACGATCATAATTCGTCACAGATTCTGATATATATTTATTTTTTGAAAAAGCTTATTCGCGAAGGGTGTATCAATGATTCCCAATCATTATGCTGAGGCAAACGAGATCCAATTCACTATGAAAATTACGATAAACATAAACCATCAAAATAAATTAAATATTATTTTTTTAGATTTTTTTACGGGAAATGTATGATGAACGGTTACCTGTAGACGGATTCAGATGATGTGATAAAAATTAAATTGAATATATTTTAGAAGATGATGTAGCATATCCTAAACACCTACACGAATTACATAAAGATTATCTATTCGCTCCAGAGAAGAAAATACATTCCCAATAGTATGATTTCTCCGTTTGTCAACAATAAAAAAGATGTAGCGTGTAAAAAATAATTGTGTCTTTGGAAGATAAAAGCAAATACGTTCTACACTGTAGAACATTAAAATTGTATGTTCAACAGGGTTTGGTGTTGTTGAAAATACATGAGCCGTTTGTTTTAATCAATCTTCATGGATGAAAGATTCTTTCTTTTTCCTGTTTAGCCTACCGTTTAGATAATTCTTCAGAGGATGAATGAGGATGATATGTATGAGTGTAAATTAAGTGTAGTCTTGTACATTCTCAGTTCGACCATTCCTGAGATGTGTGGCTAATTGAAACCCAACCACCAAAGAACACCGGTATCCACGATCTAGTATTCAAATCCGTGTAAAAATAACTGGCTTAACTAGGACTTGAACGCAGTAACTCACGACTTCCAAATCAGCTGATTTGGGAAGACGCGTTAACCACTAGACCAACCCGGTGGGTTATGGATGAAAGATTATGTTCAGAAAACTTTCTATGCGTGGTGTGATACAAAAGATAAGATTGAAAAAAGTATATAAACTATTAATCAACAATGTATATGGAAAAAACTATTGAAAATGTAAGAAAGCGAATAGATATGCGTTTAATTAATGACAAATATAAGTTCAAAAAATTAAACGCGAGTCCAAGAGTAAAACATCATTATATTTATGGAAAGGAGTGGTCGGAATATCAATACTGAAGAAAAATATATACTTAAACAAACACATATATGTAGGTGTTACGTTCCACTTTTAACCGTTTGCTGCTACATAGCGAGAGCTAGAGCTTCCCGGCAAGTTCTGATCATACGATGTTCTACGTCATGATGCCGCAAGAAGCAGTCATGATCCTATAAGTAACCTGTGTTCATTCGGTGCCCGAATCCTGAAAAGAGTAGTCGTATTTTTCATTTCGTCCGGATGGACAATTAGAGTTAGTAGTAGCATACTTGATAATGTTCAAGTCTAGTTATGTTAGAATTTATTATTGTCAATTTAGTTTGTCATGTTAGTTATTATGTCAAGAGTAACGACATATTAAACATAACAATTCAAAAGCAACAAGAAGTTGTTTTATTTTATCATCATCAAATACAGTCCATACTCGCTCTAAAATCTAACATCGTTTTATGGTACTCAGGGCCGGATAGTTAAGTCGCCGGACCTACAAGTGGGTTTTAAAAGTAACAGATTTGGCTAAATTAATCATGTATAATTATCATTACAATAATTTTTTACCTAGGTATGGTCATGAAAATATAAAATTTCTAATGACATACAGATTCGTTATTATACTCAATTATACCCAAAGATGAAACTTCTGAAGGTGATGAAAAATATTTTATTCAAAATGATCGAAATTTTTACGCATCGAATAAATACGATTTAAGTCGTTTAAAAGATGAAATTGTGGAACCTTGTTAGGTTAAGAGCTAAAATGTATTCCTTACTTTGGGGAAAAAATTAATATCATTTAGAACAAAAAATAAAAATAAAACAGCCAAAAACGAATACATTATCTAATTATATACAAATTAATATGGAACATCAATACCGCGTGTAAACTGTAAATCATAACTATGACCATTATTCAATTTTTTAAATCCCTTATAAACAATGTAAAGCTCTCTAGATTTATTAATTTTATTCAAATATGATTCTGTAAGATTATTAGATATTTGCGAGAAAAAATTTTCCAAAACCTTCAATTGATGTTGGAAGTATTATTTTTTGTGTTTATAAAATCCATTTTTTCAATTCTATATGGCTTATTGTGCTTCATTTCATTAATATTTTTAATTTTATCTCAATAATTTAAACTATTCAATTTTTCGAAAATATTAGACATTTTTATATTTCTATATAAAAAAGTAACAATATGAAAAATCAATACTTTATTGTTGTTAAAAAATGTCATTTATTTAATAGATTTACAAATGAGTCTAATTAATGTATGCTACGAAGAGATAAAAGATAACCATACGTACGGAATTTTTGGTGATTTTAAGCACAGGGTTTTTTAACGCGAAAAAGTTATGTCAAGATGGGGGAAAAGAATTTAAAGCATGGTATCATACTAGAGTTTAAAATCTTAATTGAACATTTTGCTAATAAATTTGGGGGTAAAGATCTTTACTACCAAAATATTTTGTATAAAGAGAATTCAAAGGGTGCAACAAACCCATCAGATTTAGTGATCTCTGGTACTTATTTAAGGGAAGAATTATTTTTAAATTTAGGAAGTTGGATATCATATGATTTTTATGAGAAATGTTTTAAGGTTATTAAAAGATTTTAAGGTATATGAAAATGATTATGCTCAATTGCAATTGAAATTGTGAGAGCTTGAAAATATTGCAGAAAGATTACGAGATGAAAATGAACAAGTTGTAGAATAAAAAAGTTGATACATCGAAATTTAATCATATAATGCAAAAGGGTCAATTAAACGTTAAAGCAAAGGAACTTAAAGATATGGCTGCATCATATACGTCTATTCTTTCTGCATATGATGACAGAGATAATTGTCTTATTATTTTAGATAAGCATGAACCTGATGATGAATATAAATATTATGATACCCGCACTCAAATAAATCTTTAAAACAAATGTTATATAAATTAAGAAATATATATCTCAATAATCAAATCGTCTACAAAAAAATAAAAGATCCAAGTATTATAAGGTTTTTCTATCTTAATCAGCAAGATCCTAAATT
Organism: Lycorma delicatula; assembly: GCF_047948215.1. Classification (NCBI taxonomy): domain Eukaryota; kingdom Metazoa; phylum Arthropoda; class Insecta; order Hemiptera; family Fulgoridae; genus Lycorma; species Lycorma delicatula. The sequence goes on along the minus strand of NC_134464.1, from coordinate 54,196,958 downwards.
TAAAGGAAAATCTAACCATTTTGATACATCAAAATATTAATGAATTAAAACAAAATTTAGATGGTAATGTAATGTGATACTAGTAATGTTAGATAGTAATTGGAATTTCTAATGTTGTCACAGTCTTAGTTATTTCGAGTTTATTTAATGCATTATTTTTTTCTTCTACTAGAACAATGTCAATTAAAGCTGATTTAGCGAAAGAATTACACAAGCCAGCCAGGTGTAATTATCCATCTAGAAGACTAAAATAGGATTTAAATTATTTATATTAAGCAGATATAGTTGAAATGATTCCTTACTCCAGATTTAATAAGGGTTTAAATACTTGTTGACTGTTATTGATTGTTTTACTAAATTCACGTATGCTATACCGTTAAAGAAAAAAAACAGGCGTAGAAGTTGCGTATGCCTTTCGAAATACATTTCAAAAATTCTAAAATTAATTATTTTCAAACGGATCAGGGAAAGGAATTTTATAATTCCCATGTGAAAGCGTTGTTGAAACAATACAACATGAATCATTATTCCAAGTTTACAGATAAAAAGCTGCCATAGTTGAACGTTTCAGTAGAACATTGAAAACGAAAATGTGGACTAATTTACAGAAAAAGGTATATGTAAAGGTATAAATAAATGGATTGATATGCTGCAAGATTTAGTCGACGAGTACAACGATACCGTGCATACGGCTACAAAATTTAAATCAAAAGATGTAAATAACCATCTTTAAACGTAAAGATGTAAAAAGAAGGCATAGTTGGGCCTGGTTCTTCCCCTTCCCATGGTTAGTGGCCGGCAATGCTAATGACCGAGACCCGGTGTCTGGCGGGCGGGCTGGGAACGACATAGTCGGGTCTGGTTACCGTCCGCTGGGGATTTGAGGCAGGCAACTGAAGATCCAACCGGGGGGCCGACCTGCCGTGCCGGATTTTTAGCCGGTGGGTGGGGAAACCAACTTTGAGTTAAAGGACACGCCCCCGGGCCGAGTATATTTAATTGAATGTCCGGCCCGGGGATGTAGGGATATAAATAATACCAATGAAACGCAAGTGTTGAGGAATCTAAACAAAAAATACGACAGAAAAAAAGGATGTTGTAAAAATTTAATTTAATATAATGAACCGTAAAAGTTTTTAGTAACACGAATTACAAAAAACTAAACACAAGGATGTACGAGAATATCACATTGAGAAAATAATTAAACGGAAAGGCAACAAAGCCTACATAAAACGGTTAGGTTTTGATGAAAGTTACAATTAACAGATAGATTTAAGTGATGTTGTTGAATGAATATTTTATTGATATTCATCTTTAATATTTTCTAAAATAAATAGCAATATGTCACAATATATTTTTATTCTTTCCATCGCAGTTGAATTTAAAAACTCTAGCACGCACAAATTTAATAATTATTCTTTTAAGTCAGGGATTAAAGAAACAATAAAATTTCAAATTGATTTTATTGAAAATTTTATTAGGTTTGTTGGTGAACAGTATCATTGTGATAAATTACGTATAAAAATAACTCTTCACACTTGTGGTAATGATGATTATATTTCATTAGATAAAGATTATGATAGTAATAATTATTTTGATGATGAGTTTGATTATGATTTGTTAAAATGTCTTTAACATTTACTTTCAATTAGTTCAATTACATTAAACGCATCAGCCTCTGGTAAAGCTTAATAGTTTATTGATAATCACTTTTTTAATTTATATATATAGATTACATTATAATGTTTCAATTGATTGGTATGTTATTAGCGTGTTACTATTACTTGAAAATTTATTATTTCCGCGAAAGAGTTGAGAAAATTAATAAAAGAATTACATATTATATCACAATGTAAATATGATCATAAATATAAATAATTTATTGAAAAATCACTCAATGTTTTATATATATACATAAATGAAGCTTCGTAATAATAAAATTGTTGATACAGTATTAGAGGAATGGTTAGAGAATTTTCATAAAGACGGATTGGAATATTATCCTTCAGAATTTAACTTTGAATATTAATTTTTTCTAGACGAACAATTAATTTTCAATAGAATCTAAAATTAAACATGTAATGGAGTCTTTGTTGATTATTTATTATATGATCGTGATTTTGCAGCTGGAATACATTTAAAAGTAAAGTTTAATAGTAATTTGAAATGTATCAATGTAACAAACAAATGTTATTGGTGGGATGCGCACTTTGAATATAATAAGTAAGATACACAAATACACTATTTGTCAAACTTTCCTCCTATTTATCCAGTCAGTAGAGTTGATTTTAAGTATATCAAGTAGTAAGGTGTATTTTTATTTTTTTCTATATAGATATGGAAAATAAATTATTGATTTTCAATTTAAATATTTCATATAGAGAGATATGAAGAAGTACAACAGAAAACAAAGTTTCCCATTGCAACATTCAGTGTAGTATATCCATACGAAATAGGCATAGTTCTGTATTAGCAAACACTAAAAGATGTATTGTGTGCTGGTCCTCAAACTGTGCCAAAACAAAGTTTTTAATCTTTTAATTCATGGAAACGGATTATGCTTTAAAAATGTGTACATTTTTCAAAATCCCTACATCAACCTCTGTATAGAAAATTATTGGAATTGATGTTAAATCCAGAACTAGGTTGTTATGAATATAGTAAAAACGATCGTTCCACAGCCAGAATCTATTTAACCTTATTCAATAAGGATTTGAAGATTTAATCAAAGAAAAACAAAGCAGTATTGATATTACTTTGCTAGAGGTCGTCATAATAAAATAGATTGTTTTTATGTAGCTCAAACATATTCTAAAATACTATAACTTATATAAGACAATTGTAATTTTTTAATATTATTCACACAAGATGGTCTAAATTTACAACATTAACAATGAACACGTAAACGTTGACATGTCGTTTGATGGTTTTAAATCATTATGCGAGCACATTTGGAACACATACCATTACAGTTTTCTAGTTATTGATAAAGATTCTAATAAAAATAAAGACCGTTATAGAAACGGTATTGATAAATTTTTAATCGTTGATTGAACGCTAATCGAATCGCAACATCTAACGCGAATAAACGTTTGAATTTAAATTTTTTTCTATAGAACCGTGTGTAAGAGAGAGAAACAAATGGTTGAAATTGATAACCTTACAAAGCTTTTAAACGTAAACATCCCGCATATATGTTGGGTTTAGCTGAAGAAAATGCTTTATTTGCCAAACGCTTTAAACAAATAATAGATCCTGTTAAACAAATTAATGAAAAACTAGATAAACCAAAACAAACCCCACCACCACACTGGTGGTGAAATTGATATTGATAAAGTAGGACGTGAACTGGGAGATAGACTGTCAGGTTATTAAAAAAAAACACATCAAGATGATAGATGTGAACAACTAAGTTTGTTGGAGCAAGTTAAGAAGAAGGTATAGATAGAACATTAAACAATATTATCTCAAAAATCAACTTTACCTTATAAGGGTGAAGAAGCTCGTAATTTTACAAAATATACAGATATTTTGATTGATGATCCATATACCCAGCCACAAACAGAGAAACCATATTCAGAATTGTAAAAAACGCACCAAAAGCATTATTGGATCACGAATACAATTTAAAGTATGATAAGACACAAATACATGCACTTTGGGTAACACTAAAATTAAATTTATAAACGATAAAATCCATTTGGGTGACAATTGGTATCAGTCCATACCTGGTACTTTAGAGTTGTTAATTTTTTAAAAGCTAGACATGAAAAAAGTTAACACGGCAGAATGCAAACTTACGGTGAAATGTTGCACCGTACTGGTGCACACTTGACAGATAGAAGAAACGTCGATATAGTAAAACCGAGTAAATCTAAAAAAAATAACGACGTGATTAGAAAGATTTTTCCTTCGAAAAAACCAATAGATCTCTTTCACAGTATAATACACCGTCGACATCGTTTAGCGAGCGAGTTGCTGGATGCACAATTTAATTACAATCCAGTCTATTTACACTGAGATGATCCAAACGAATTGGTAGATAAATTGTATACACTTTTAGGCGAATATGATGCTGGAAACAATATTGTTTCAAATGAAATCATATCCATAATTAGAGAATTGAAAGAAGTTGAATTCAAATAGATTATTTGTTTTAATTTTTATTATATATATAGAAATGAGCATTTTTTATTACTTACAATTGTGCAGCTTTACATTATTTCTTGGGGTCACATTGTTTCATTAAGTTGAATCATGGACAGATTCCTTATGTATTATAAAAATGTATTCATAATTTCTCAAGCTATTAAGTGAAAAACATAGGATATGGCTTTTCCAAAAATGTTTGGGCATGGCAGATTACTTTTATAACCTATGCGGACTTAGCTGGTTTTGAGGCTTACAAAAAAACTTAATTAATTATATTGCCATAAAACAAAACATTTTTGAATACAAAATCAGTCTAATTAAATAACACAACTACAAAATGCATAGAGTTATGTTTGAAGAAAATATTACTGACACACTAAAAATACAACAGCAATGTAAATAATGTCATTTTATAACACTTAAAAATATAATATAAAAATTGAATCATTTTTAAACAGTTGGTTCTTCATCTTTGTGGTATTCACACTGATTTTCTTCCACTTCAAAATCATTTTCCGCAAGAGCAACAGGGTTGTCAATTATATCTTAATACCACTGTAAAGTCTCTATTTCTTGCTACTCATTACCAAAGTGTTTTGACAACAATTTGTCAACATCAGTAAGCTAAACCTTTTTGACATTCTCCATGTTAACTTCATGTACCTCCATATTATTGACAGACCTACTCCTTTTACAAACGCCTTTATAAACTGCAATATCTGATCTGAAATTCTGTTCCCACAATTCTATCAGGAACCTTACTTATTTTAAGGAAGAATCGCTTGGAAGTATTCAATTTGAAATGCCACTGTTGTGTTTTCCTAAAAATTGATTGTTGTTCTGATTTCCAATCATAGATTTTAGAATCTTCTCCATAGTTGAAGACGTTGTCTTCAACTATAGTCGTTGAAGATTTCTAAGTATTCATCTAGTAAAATGATTGTTTCTTTGTTTTTAATAACTTTTCTATGCGGCCAAAGACACGGTCAGGAGGAAGGAATGAATGACCGACGACAGGAAAGACCAAACAAACGGTTTGTACTGACTTTGCATTATTAATTATTAATGCTTTGGAGCATTATTAATTATCTAATAGGAAATCATTATTACGGCTGTATTTTTATTCTGCCCCCCCCCCCCCCACATCTGTTGGCAAACAGAATAACTTCACTTATTTCTTCATTGAAGAGGGAGTTACACAAACAATGGTATAATCAGATTGCCTCAGGTGCATCTGTTTCCTTCCAAACATATAAAAAAATATTGTCCTTGCTTTGCTATGTTTTAGAAATTCTCACACACAGTAAAATTATAATAGTATAGTTGGCGGGAATAATAAGCTGATTGGTCTGCCACCTTAGGCAAAACTAAGTTTTTCTGACAACCATAGGATAAAAGAATTTTGGTGCAATCTACTTCCTGTCGTAACATATCATAAAATGCTGAAGCTCTCAGCTTATGAATTCGTAGCTCAGTCATTTATTTGATCTTGTGAGACTGATGTGATTTTTTAATCATTTCTTTAAGCATAATACAACATGAACAAGCGTCAGTTGAAGGTTTACCGAAACCATTATTAAAATTGTTATTGAAATATTTTCTAAAATATGATTTTTTAACCTGCATATTGGGTGGAACAGAATTATTATAAAACATCCAGAGCTTGCTAATATTAAGATCATTAAATAGGTTTTCTCTACCGTTACATGATCCCCAACAATAATGTTTTTCTTGTTGCTGTAATTTAACAATGAAATTTTTCATTGCTTCCTTCTTAGCTAAAAATTTGTTAAAGTAGTGATCTCCAGCTTGATTTTCTTTGGGCAGAGTACCGAGGAGTAAATTATTCTTACAAATTCGCTGAACTCTGTCCTTCGATACTTATAAGATATTAAGAAACGCTTGCCTACTAACAGGAACAGAAGTTTTCTTACTGGTTGCATTTATTACTGCTTGTTTAACATAGTATTTGATAGAGCAGGATTTTTTATATCCTAATAATAAAGGATTTTTCCTTGATTTTGGTCGACTTGGAAAAGAAGCACTGGTATACTTTAGAATAAATCAATATCGAGGTATTTTTTCCGGTTTAGAATAAAAGATTTTATTAAAATGATTGATATCTCAGATCGTTAATTCACCACACTGATAAGCAGCAGTTCTATGACCATAATTTGGCATGACAGGTGGATGAATTCTTGAATGTCTGTAACAAGAAGAAAGGAACTTGTTAAATTGATTTTAATTTACCTAACAAAGCAATGTTTACATACTCAAAAATCAAATTTTTTTATGATTTCAATATTTATTTTTATTGAGGATCATCTAGATACAAGTAAGCAAAAAATAAACATGTTCATACTAACCTCATTTTTTCCTGTATTAGCTTTCCACTTTGTTGGATCTTTTTGCTTTTTTCTGCCTTTTCCAGGCTTAAATGCAACAATCTTTTCACTGTCTATTACAGCAAACACCTTTAAAAATCAATTCAAAACTAGTCAAAACAAAGATAATTACTTAAATAATGTCTTTTTCACAACAATTGAGTCTAACAGCTACAGTGTTACAGAAGTCATTAAATCAGATGCAAAAACTGGTCATTAAATCAACATTATTTTTCCAACTTTTATTATATTAATGTAGATGAATAGTCTTTAAATAATTTAAATAATATTAATTTCTTTTTAGTAATACTTTAATAACCTTCTTCGTAATAAAAACAAATTTTATAGTTTGGAATAAGGGACATGGCAAGTTTTGAGAAACTATTAGAAGTATCCATTAAGATATACAATGGACATGGCGAATTTTGTTACTGAAAGGACAAAGCAAGTTCTGAAAGTAACTTGACTGTGGACATAGCCCGTTTTTGAAAAAACCTCATTTTTTATTATTTAAAATATTGTATATGACCAGTTTTGAAAATAATACTCTCAGATTCTGATGCCAAGGTTATCTCAATTTTTATAAAAATTGGACATAGCCAGTTTTGTTATTAATCGTCACATTTATATAATCTATTATTATTTATTTTCTTCATAGAAAACTTTGTAACTCAATAGATAAACATAATAGATAACTCTTAGATAAAATTTTCACTGAGTATCCAAAAAAAAAAAAAAAATAGTTCTTACTTTATAAAAAATTTGATATTTAAAAATATCTATGTTTTTTATTTTTATTTCAGAATAATCTTTGTTTTTAAAGATATTAACCTTTTAACAAGTGGATTCAGTAATGTTACATTAAATGAAAAAAATTTATCAGTTTTTCCAGTGTTATGTCATTTTCACAATGAAAATAATTATAATGACAATAGTATTTATTATAAAATGAATATTTCAGTACCAAAAAGAAATATTAGAAGTTTACTAATTAATGATATTTTAAGTTACTACCATAAAAATAGTAAACAGTTAAATGATTTTCATCAAGTTAAAGGAAAAAAGAAAGAAGCTATAAAAAATCAGTCTCAGTTTTTTCAAATTCCATATTTTTTTCAGAGTGGACAATATCAGCTTCCTATAATTTACTACCCTAACTTCAACAATCCTGCAGTTAATAAACAGTACATTAGCTACACAGAAAAAAATAACTTCAGTAATATTTACTCTTCAAAAAATAAATTGCCACTATCTTTAATGGAAAATGAAAAGAAAAAACTGTTTCCTTCACCTTTTAAAACCTTTTCGAATCAAAAAGAAATAATTAATAAATATAATGGAATAAAAAATTTTACATTCAGTAACAAAAATAATTCTGAATCGATCATTACAGATAATAGTCTGCATTTAAATAATCAAATGTGTGATAATTTTAGCTTTTATCCATATCCATCTTCCTTGAAAATAAATTGTAACCCCTTATCAGATAAAATGCACTTTCAATCTTACAATATTAAAAATTATCCGAGAAATCAAGATTATAATTCAGCATTTTTGTATCCTTTACCATTTTTAAATCATCATTATGACTCTCTGAGTTTAATCAATACTAAAACTTTACCATTACAAAAAAATTCTTGTGATATTCTTCCTTTAGAAAAGAAAACTGATAACACTAGATATTTTGAGGAGCATTTTAATAATCTACAAAATTTTAATAATAAAAATAAAAAAATTAAAACTGAAGAATTTTTTAGGGATTTAAGCAAAAAAAATAAAATCTATGAAAGTAAACCTTTAAAAGTAAAAACCTTTAGAAAGTGTCAAAATTTTACATTAAAAGATATATCTCAAAAATATTTCAACGACTTAAGGAAATCAAAAAAATCAGCTGATTATTTACTAAACAAACAAGATGATTTTAATAAAGATATAATTAAAAATTATTTTCTGAAATTAAATTCTCTAAGGCAGCATAATAATAAGTCTCAATTAACTGTTTCAAATAGGAGTAATTATTGTTATACAGATATATATAATAGTAATAAAATTGGTGTTGATCGTGAACTGAATAATATGCCATTACTTATTATTCCTTTAATACTGATAAAAAATTTATCATTATTTCCTAATAGAGTTCTGTTTTCTCCTTCTAATCAGAGCTTATTGAATAATACAAGTTATAATAATAATAATAATAAAAACAAAACAACAAAACTATCTTCACAAAGCTATCTTTCAACTACACCTAAATATAAAACTATAATTATTAATGGTGTTAAATCCAGTGTTATTCAAAGTAATACCATAAGCTCAATTGAATTAGAATCTACATCACCCATTAATAATTTTATACACAAGGAAATATTGAAACATACACTACTATTACCGAGTTTTTCACAGGCATTTAAAAACCTTTATTCTTCTACAGATATTAGTTCAAATACATCTACAAAATCATCTTCTGTTTTAGCGACTATGAAAACAAGAGCTACATCTCGAACAACAAATAATATTGTATTGAAGTATAGAAGTGGTAAAAATATGTCTTTTCATTCATTTGGAAAATTAAAAAATATATCTTTATCAGATTTTCAAGATCTGTTTAAAGTAATGGTGATGATGAATGCAACTATGACACCAGAAGTACCAAAATATGTGACAACTAGAAAAATACTAACTTTACCATCTCCATTAAATACGTTATCGATCAGTGATTTTAGTACAAAAAACAGAGGTATTAGTAATGAATGGATAAATAAATCTATGGATTTTTCAAAAAAACATACTTCCAGGATTCTAGATTCTTCTGAATCATCTGCATCCTTAATTAAAATTATTACAACTGATAATACCAACACTTCGAGTTCATTAAGTACTACAGCATCTGATAAAAGTACCTCATCCTTTAAAAATTCTCTTTTGTTACATGTGATTAAAATGGACTCAAATTTAAGTAATAAATATGAAACCACTATGTCTAAATTTAATACATTATCAACATTAAGTTTAACAGTATTAACTAATAAAAAGGAAGAAAAAAATTTTTCAAAACCATCTACAAAATACATTACTACTGGTTCTACTGTAATTAAAACTTCATTAGATTTTTCTAATAGAACAAATCATTCTTTATTATCAAGAATAAAGAATATATTCAATTTTAAAAATAGCTCAAAAAAGATTGGAAGTAAAACAAAAGTTAACTATTATACTTCATTATCAGTTGAAAATAATTATAGTCATACTTCATCTCCTGATGCAGTAAATCATGAATCATTCATTACTAATAAAAATATTGATAATTCATCTATGACAATGAAAAATATGATAGATTCTGTGCTTACTTCAGAATTGATATCGACAGACAGTACTCTTACAGCAGTTACTAGAAATGGTTTACATAATATATCATCTATAAGTGATGATACCAATATTAGTTCAAATGATATCAATAGATTAGGAAATGTTACTTACATTTATGGCAATACTAATCAAGCTTATGAAAAATTTATTAAAAATATGGAATTAATTGAAAGTGTAAACAACACTGTAACTCGGCTATCCACTAATGACACTGAACAATTGACTACTGTTAATGATGACAGTGTATCGTTTGAATCATTGCTGAATAAGAGTACAAGTGTTTTCAATAATCAGATGTATTCACAAGCTACCACTTCTCAAAGTGTTGTTACTACTGAACAAGAGATTATTTTTGGTATTTATGATAATTTGGTTAAATACAAACACTTAATTGAAACTGGAAATAACAAAAGCAATGACATTGTAAATAATACAGTCAGCAAAAATGTATCAAATATTTTTTACAATAATTCAGGAAGTAATTATAATAACATAAATAATAATCTGCAAATATCAAATAATGGTGATAATAATGATGTCAGTGATTTACCTTTTACATTAAATAAATATTTAAATTATACTGTTGTAAATAATGTATTATGTCCAGGATTTCCAATAAAAACTAATGAAAATTTTAATAATAATATGATTAATAATAACAATAGGAGTGGTAAAGATAACAATGATGCAAGCCAAGGAATGGGATCAAATATTCAGAAAAAAATGAAAAATAAACGTGAAAATTATAATTTTAATGGCACATATAATTATAATAATAGTATCGATAAGGTGAATAGTTTTTATAAATATATAGATGATATTAATAACATATTATTTGATATGTATCACAAAAAAATTTCCATTGTTAATTTTAATCTAAGTAAAGCATTTTTAAATTATAACAAAGAAAAATCTGTCGAAAAAGAAAATAATGAATTATTTAAAAAAATAATACAAGGTATTAAAGATTTACAGAACTTTGATTCATTTACAAGAAATAGAGAATATCAGCTTTATTTAAATACTACTAATCACAATAATGATTTTCAAAGAAGTGAACTGGTATCAAGAAATAGTAGTGATGTTAGTAAAAGAAAAAATATAAAATATAGATCTATTAGAAGTAAAAGAAAATTATTTTTAAGATCAAAAATAAATGGGAGAAATTATTCTACTTTTAACAGTAATTACAATAAAAAAAGTAAAATATTTACAAGAATAAAAAATGATATTTTCAGTAAAGGCAAAATTAAATCTCATTGTAAAAATAATGCAGCAAATAACAATTACAATAAATTTTTAATTAAAGATAAATTTATTATATCAACTATTCCGAGAAAGAAGCAAAAAAAATTAAACATGCCAAGAAATAGAAATTATCAAATAAAATGCAATAATAATAATAATAATAATAATAATAATAATAATAATAATAATAACAATAATAATAATAATAATAATTATAATCATAATAAGGATTATTCTATTTATAAATCGAGAAAAATATCAAATATTTTTGCTGCTGACAAAATGAAAAATATTAGATTGATTAAAATAAAGTCGTTAGAGCCAATGCCTGAACCATTCCCTAATATTTTTTATGAAATACCAAGTAATATAATGGATGTAATAAAAACAATGCAAGCAAATATAGATAAATTTGATATTATAAATAAAACTGTTGAATTACAGTATCATGGATGTTATGATTAAAGTGTAAAAATTCAGAAGGAAGTAAAACATTTAAATAAAATTACATTTATTTAAAAATAGATTGCCAGTAAGTCTTCAGAAATAAAATAATTCACATTAGTTGAGATAAAAAAAATAAAACAAATATTTTCCTCAAAGGAAGTCAATTATAGTGTCAAAACAAAAACTAGAATTGTGTTAAATTGTTAAAATAAAAGTGAAATTGTGCCTTTCATCAAAAGATTCATAATTTACAAAAGTAAAGAAAGAAATGTGCAGTGTAGTACCAATAAAAAGTTTTAACAAAACAATTTTCAGAATATATTGCAATTTAAAAGTTAATGAAATTACTGAAGGTACCTGTAGAGGAGAACTTAATTTTACCAAGGGTGTTTATTACACGAAGAAAGTGTAAAACCGCAAAACAAAATTTTACTATTAACAATATATTACAACTGAAAAATTAAGATTTAATAGAAATTTAGCATAATTTGAGTGTGAAAAAACTACATAGCTCATTTTTAAGATGTTTGTGAAATTACAAATAATAATGATCCTTATAAATGAGTACTGTAAATGAGTAAAACTGATTATATTAGTAAAGTATTCCTATGATACCAATAAAAATATTTTTGTCATTAAAAACACTATAAAAATGTGTCTAAAAAAAAGGAAACTTAGTATAATAAAAAAGTTTCTTAGTAATGTTTACTTTTTACTTAGTTAAGCAGCTAAATTTTCTTTTCCTGAAAAAAAAAAATGCATAATTTTTATTTCCTGAAATTTGGTTCAGCTCATGATTCTTAGACAAGTCACAAGTAAACTTCAGATAAGGTTCACATCTTGCAAGGAAATGAGTTAGTAAGTTGTCACTACCTAGTAAGCGATCTGATCAATGAAATCAAGTCTGTTACTTCTATTCTTTAAGCCAACATTTAGACTGGGAAACGAATAATGAAAATTGCAAGGAAAATTTGGCAGTCATGAAGACTATTTTACAGTGTCATATAATGTTTTCTCACAAGGTTCAAAATTAAGTAATTCCCTCCAAGGAAGCTTCCCCTTCTTCCCATTTTTGAACATATATTACTAAAGAAATCTCTTCCTGCTAATGGGTCAGCCAAGAAATAAAATTATATTGTATTTGTCAACCAGGTATAAAGTGAGATATGATATAATGAATTTGATACTGTTGAATATTTAAATGTAATATGTTCCAAATATATACCTTGAGTGTACTTGATCTGCTGTTGCTGGTTAATTTAATTTCCACCTATTCCTTAATGATTGATGACTATAAGAAAATGTTTAGAAATCATCAAAGAGTTCTATGGGCCTTCAGTTTTAAATTGATTATGCGATGTTTTAGAATCGACCTTAATGCTGAAGCACTTTGTTGTCAGGTTTAGAATCTAAACGTTAATTTTAAAAAATTTTGTAGAAAATTTTGTGTTTGAAGAACTACTCTTCACATCTAGCATATGTAATCAGGAAGTAATCTCAGCAGAAACATAAAGTAGTAGTGTGGCGGCAACCTGCTGACTTCAAGAAAAACATTGACATTAATGTAATAATCAATTAAAGTTCAGATAACAGTCCAATTACTTTCCAAAATAAATTATTCTCTCCATGCTGTTTTAAAATTTTGTCCCAGTACTCAATAATTTACATAATCTAAAAGAATGAGATGAACACACAGCAATTAACCAGTAGATAAATTGGAGCTTCACCAGAAAACACAAAAAACTGATGGATCAATCAGCTGTGAATGACCAAGGACCATTTTGTCACAGTGACTGTCTTGTACTAATGACATCTACAACATAACACACGATGTAGCTTATAGTTGATAATTATCAGCTACCTGATTTTAAACTAATTTGTTACAGCATTTATTTGTCTGTGACATTTATATTTCACGTAGCACACATTATGGAAAGATGTAGATCATTACTCATTTACTTTGTACATTTACATTTTTCTATTATAATTTAACACATATTTTTCTATAGCAAATAATAATGTTACAATCAGAATATTGTCTTGCAATGCAGTATTCTTTTTTCAATTGAATTAGTGTAAAAACTAGTTTTTTTATACTTAAGTTGGTACAGTTCCCAACTTAAACATAGAAAAATTACAACACAAATTATTGTTGTCAAGGAATTTTGCTTCAAAGCCACGTTATTGCCTAATCCCATTCATCTAAGGAGTTAACACCTTAAGCTGTGGTTTTTTGACATCAGCTTCCTCCAGTAATTTAGGCAAATTATGTTTTAAAAATTTTATTTTAGAAATGCAATACAATCTTTTAATGCAAAATTTTGGAAGACATCCAAAATTCAGAACTGTAGGAATATTACCAAGTCAGTTTCACACTAATATGTAATTATTACACATTGTAACTCTTGCAGAAAATGGAATATTCAAACCTGGAAATCACTGATTCTCCAGCCGATAGGCATCACTCTGAGTAATTTGAATCTGTAATATTCTAGATTGTAGGAACTGAACAATACCTATTACCAAAATATTGGTGTCACTATTTCATTTAATATCGATTATATGTATATGCACTTGTATGCACATTGTTATTATCCTTAGTAGTTATTTGAACTGACCAAGTAGGCGTAACTCTGTAAGAGTGATTCAGCATAATTCCTCAAAGATAGACCTTTTACTTCTCAAAATTTTCAACGATAAATTCCTTTTGCATCAGGGTAAATTCTAAGTATTTAATTTTCGGTCTACAGCTTCATAGAGTCTTCGATCAGTCTCTGAGGCTTTTCTAGTCATCATTCCACCAAGGAACTGATGACTTTGAAATAAATTTACCAGTAACATACAGTAACCGTTGAGTAAAATTATTTATCAATTTCTATATTTCAAGAGGGAGATTAGATAGTAACAAAGGTATAGAAAAGCAGATGATAACAGAAAAATTATATCTGGAAATTCATGTTCCGATGTGCTAATCGCAATAGGTGCTTTAACATAATTATCCACGCTTTTATAGCTGTTATCTATATTCAAAGCATTGCAATTTTAACACTTAATAATTTTTTATATTCTTTTCTGAAATGGAGTTTTTAAAAAATCAAAAATCAATGTATTAGAGTCCTGAATCAATACTTGTTTTTGATTTTCTGAAATGTATACGCTAGCTAGAACATTACAAGGAGGAGAGAAGATGGATAAGGGTAGCCCAAAAAGATATGACAGGAGAACATGTGAAAAAGCTTGTAGTTGGATTTGGATACACAGTGGAGATTGGTAAAGATCAATTAAAATGAAAGATTGGAAATGTGAACATCAGTAGATAAGGAGAAATGGATTAAGTAAAATAAAAATCTTAATGCTAACATACATATTTTTCTTTATTAATCTATAATTAAACTGTTTCTATGCAACAAAAACTAAATAAATTAATTTTGTGTAAAAGAAAGGAAGCTTGACATTCTATTTGTAAATTTCTGTTGAAATAAGTTACTTTTTTTTTTATTTTCTTTTTTTAAAAAAAAAAATTAAAAATGTATGGTGCTAAAGTTTTATTAGATCGTATTAAGCGAACTTACATGACTGTGTCAAGAATATCAGAAAATAAAGAAAGAAAAATAAACAGTTATGAGCATAGTAAAGAAAAAGTTGGAATAAATATATTTATTAAAAGAAATATAAAAAGTACACAATTTGACAAACAGACATATGATCAACTAATTTTAAATTTGAGTCGAAGAAAGTATTTAATGAATTCACATGAAAATTCTTGCAAATTTTCTGGCGATTCTTTAAGAAGTAAAATTAACAGAAATGATAATGAAATGCGATCATGTGAAAATGAAAATTCAGTTTTAGAAGAGATTAGTAAGCCGGATGTAACATCACAAAAAAATTTATTTGTCAATAAAAAAGTAAATTTTGTGAAAGGAAGTTTACCAAAGGTTATCATTAATGAGGATAATGATGTAAATCCACAGTCAGTAAAAGATGAGAAAATTGACATCGAGAAATATTTTATCTCATATAAGGAGGAACCTTTAATTAAGAAAAATGTGATAAGTTATTATAGGAAAAATGCAGAAGATATGTGTAAATTTTGTAATGATGATACCAAAAGTCATTTTAATCATTTACTTGCCAATGAAATATCAAATTTTACATTTAATAACAAAGAACATGAATGTCGAAAACAGTTTAGTATAAATTTCAAAACATCAAATGTATATGATAATGACAGTAATGATAAATCAGAAGATAAATTGGAGGTAGTGAACAGTGGTGATAAATACAATGATAATAGCAACAACAATGATATTGACAACAACAAAAAGAGTATTGACATAATAAAAAATGAAAAAGTCTATAATTTTAAAGAAGATAAACAACTCACAAATTCAGATGACCATAAAATTAATGGTATTTCCAATTTAGAAGAAACTAGTAAAACCTCTGTAAACACATTTAAATCCAGTAATCTAAATGAAAAGTCAGCAAATTCAAATATTATTTTTAAAACTTCTGGGAAAGAAGATGGGTCAGAGAATAGTTTAAAAAAAGAACTAGTAAATAAGGTTGTTGAAGATATAACAAATACAAAAATGATAAATGTTGATAAATGTATTTCGGGTACAAAAACAAACAATAATAATGAACTGGTTAAAAAATCAGCAGAATATGTTTTTGATACTGAAATTAATAAAACCTCTGTAGAAGCAATATTTTCAAAAAACAGCTTTGTTAACAACATAAAAAAAACAACAAATAATTTAAGTATCATTTCTGATGTAGCTCCAAAAACAAATAGTGAAAATAATTTAAAAGAAAAATCAGTTAGTAAAATTATTTTAGAAGAAACGATTCAAGTAAATGAAAGTACTTCTTCAGTAAATTCTAAAAATGAATTGAGTATAAGCAATAGTAATTGTAACAATAATGTTTGTAATGATAATAGCAGTATTTTAGAACAAAAAAATGAAACTTTAATAAGAAGTAAAAATAATGATGTTCCACGTTATATTTCAACAGCAACTCTACCACCTTATGGAAATTATGCATCTGAATTAACTACTTGTTCAGCTTCTGTAATAAAGTTATTACATTCAAAAGATTGTAAAAAAGATGAAACACACTGTAATTACAATAATAGCCATACTGACGATAGCAAGATTGATAACAATAATAATAAAAACAATAATAGTTATAACTCAGCTAATCACTTCATACCCAATTCAAGAAGTTTAAATGATCTCTCTATCATTAAATTAGATGATGATAGAATTTTTGGTTTGAATGTGCTGCTGAACAACTTAAACAAATTAACAATAGATAAAACACACAACATTGAACTTAAAAAATGTGATTATAATAACAGTCAAAGTAAGAATGCGAATAATGATATGAACTTGTTCACTGAGAAACAAAATAATGCAAATGAAATTGAAATTTATGTACTAAGTAATGCAATGGATAATTTAAATGACATTTCATCACAGTCAGTTAATCAAGATGAAAATGCCAATATTTATTTATTAACAACAATAACTGAAGAAAATCTTCAGTCACTTGATTCATTGAACAACATTAAAGAACATTCTGTTTTGGAAAAAAATATATCATTAGACTGTGAAAAAGTTATGAGAAAAGATAAAAGCACAATAAATAATCATTTAAATAATAGAAATTTTACTGAGAATACTGCAAAAGCAGATCATAGTATCACAATAAAAAATAAAAACAGTGGTACAAAAAATAACATTAAAGTTATAGACCGGACAGATAACTTGGAGAAACCGAAAGGTAATATACTGACAGATTTAAATACAGAAGAAAGATTATGTGATAAAATTTTTAGTAGTACAGAAGTACAAAAAGAAAAAGAACTTATAAATGATTTATCAGACAAAAATATTTTACTAGAAGATAAAAATAATGTAAATAATTTAAAAAAAAAGCACAATAAAGCCCAAAATAAATTTGCAGAAAATATTGTAAAAACTACTGATAGTCCAAACTATATACTAGGACTAAATAAATCAAAAACTTGTAATTCAGCTCACAGATTAATTCCAGGTAATGAAACAGAAAATATATCAACTACACTAGTAATTATGATTTAATTTAAGCAGAAAACAACATAACAAAAGCTAAAGGTAAAAATAATACATTCAAATGATTTAAAAAACAAAACAAAAAATGCAATTTTCAGTTATGATAACCTCTCTAATTTCCATGATTTGATATTATATTTACAATGGTAACATTAAGTTAATAATATATTAATCTAAAATTTAATCTATCTTTGCATTGGTAAAGCTGAGTTATACTACTTTTTTAATTAGACAGGCATGTATTTAGAATGTGGTTGAAAACTGTGTTTGGATTTGAACTGTATCTGTGTGGTGTATTGCTGTGTATTAGTATATTTTTATAATTCACAATTTTAAAGAGTGTTAAGTAAAAAGGACTACATCTTAACACACTAACTTTATGAAACATATAAAGCAGGACAGTGAATATACTAAAAAATAAACATGAACATTATGAAATATATAAACACATGACAATGATATACTAAAGAACAGAAATATTTCAATGCATTATTTTTCAACTACATTTTATTATGTCTGCCTAATTTAAAAACACCTTTGGCCATAATATCTGCTAATGCCATTGTAAAAAACAATCAGGATTATCACACAGCCCATTGAAAGCAAGTATGATTTCTAAATTTATCCTATTTCCTAATTTGATATGTTTTGTTAACAAAAGTTTGAATTTTAAATTAGTATCATTGCTCACCATCATGAACAGGAATGTAGTAAAAAAGTAAAATGTTACAACAGTAAATGATATAGAGTACATTATTTGGAAATAATACATTCAAGTCCATGATGGTAATTTATAAATCACAATTTTATGAAGGCTTTTGCTTGATTTTCATACTGTCAGATAAAGTATAAACAATCTCTCACATTGTTAACTTAAAAAAAAAAAAAAAAAAATTATAAAAAGAAGTTAAAATTACAAAGTATTGCTCCTACAGTGGCATTTATTTTATGATATCTATTTAGTAATGGTTGTGAGAAAAGAAATTCTTATTTTATTTGTCAGAACAAGCAAAGCAAGTTGCAACATATGAAAACAGTAATATATGTAATAAGAAATTGCATTAAAATTTGTTAATATTTAGTTAACTTATGACTATATAATGTGATTTTTAACAGAAAATGCACTTACATGTTGTTTGACATTAAAGTGAGATGAGTACCATAACAAAAAAGTTATGTAATGAATAAAACAATACAAATTCCAAAACATTGTTTTGTAGAACAGATGAATTCCACAGTTATTACTTAAACAATTTCACTTTTAGTTTCACAGATATTACAAGAATCTTCAAGTCAAAAAAGTTATTCAGTCTACAGGCAAAATAAAGGATATAAAGGTTCACATGAGTATTTTAATAAGTCATTAAAGGTGAAGAGTAAAACAGAATCATTTGATGATTTTGATGGTGATGATTTCAAAGATGAAAATAAAACTTATGAAATTTTTACCGACCATCCTGCCAAGAAAAAACAAAAAATAGTTTCTGATGGAGACATCGATAAAAGCAAAGATAAAAAAATCAATGAGATAAATTCTCCTGAAAACTTAAAAAAAAAAAAGATTTTGATCACAAAAGAAGAATATAAACATCCTAAATCATGTTACGGCTATTCATCTAAACCTCTTGATATTAAGATATCTACTTCAAGAGGTGAAACTGAAAGTAAAGCAAAAAATGTGATAAATTCTTTTGAAAATGCAATTGATGTAAGTAACAGTTCAAAAAAAATATACAAAAATATTAAATCAAATTATAATTCTCTGTATAAACATAATGTAACAGATCCCAATGAATCAATTAATACTAAAATAATCTCTTCTGATAAATCAAAAAATTTAGAAAACACGTCATCTGAAGAGTTTCTTAAAAGAAATGTAAAACTAAATTTGTATGATTTAGAAACGCAGACACCACCAAAACATGATAATGTAATAGAAAATGAAACAGACTCTTTCCTATCAAGAGATAAAGGTTTTGATCGATCAATATCATTAAAAACTGGTAGTATGTATTGCTCAGATAATCAGAAAAACAGGTCTAATAAACATTTTTTGACCTCTGATTTAGATACCTTTAATGATTTTAATGAAAAAATTAAAAACATAAAAGTTTCATTGAAAAGTAATTACAGTAATAATAATAATAATAAACCAAAATGGTTATTTGATAGTCATTCTGTATTAAAACTGCCTAATGAAATTACGGATAAAACATTTATAAATTGTACTGTATATAATGAAGATCAAACTGATAAACATTCATCAAGCATTTACTTTCCAAACAGCAGTCACAATAATTGTATTACTAGATTACAAGATAATCATCATGAAGAGATTAATTCACCTTATAGTTCTACAAATGAACTGCTTCATTCCTGGCGTAAAGAAAATGATATAGAAAATACATTGCATGCTAATGAATATGAAACATCAAAAATATCTTTAAATTATGAAGGCGATATAAAAAAATATGAAATAATGAAACATAGATCTATTAGGCAATTACAACATTTAAAGAATAGTTTGGCCTCTCAAATTCCAGTTCCTAAGAAATCAAAAAAACATAGCAAAACAAAACATGATGTTACTAAATCATGTTCAAATGTTAATGATCGTGATGATTTAAAACAAAATCAACCCAGGGAAGAAGGAGAAAAAAATGAATTAAACAATAAGAGTAAGATAAAAGAATTATTTGAATATCAAATTTTAACTGATGATTTTATTGATTCTATTTGTATTTATAATAAAAATAGAAAGTCTTGTGATTCAAAATCAGTAAATAGTACAAAATCACATATACCAACATTAATACAAAATAAAACCAATAATAGTGGAAAATTATTAAATCTGACAAACTCATTGCAGAAAATGAATAATAAATATAGTATCTATTCAAATTATAATAAAAAATTAAGAAAAAGTAGTAATCAGATGAATAATAATAACACAAATATGAATCAAACCAGTCAATCCTTTTCTACAAAAGAAGAAAATACTTATGCAAAAAATTTCAAATCAAGAATTCCAGTAATACATAAGAAAACTAATATAACCAACAGTGATATAATTTCAGTAGATCACCGTTTTACTAAAAATAAAGCAGAAGGTATAGATAATGAGTTTCAAAAAATGAAATTACTTTATGGTAGAAATGATAATTATGTGATTGAAAGTTGTTTAAGTGATCATTGCATTTCATCTACATCAGCATTTGATGATAAAAAATCACTGAATAAATTCAAAACTGGTTGTAATTATGAAGGTGATCTGAACTGTTGTAATGAAGAATTATATGATTGTGAAAGTAAGATAAACATTAATGACAATATAAATGAAACAGATACTGAAAATTATGATGTATATGATTATAATAAAGACCACATTTCTTCACCATTAATTTTGGAAGATTTTGAGTCATCTACCAGCTGTTTTAAAAATATTGTTTATGAAAATGATTATAAACAAAATGACTGTGAAAACATAGAATTGGAGTATGATATTGATAGAAGTTGCACATTTCAATACAACTGTAAGTACATGAAACCTGATAAAAATTCTAGTCTAAATGAAAATGAAGATTTTATTTTGCCACTTGAGGTTGAAAGCAAAGAATCAGATAATGAATATTTAAAGAATGAGAATAAATTTGATGAATATTATGAATCAAATATGACTAAAGACATAAAAACTGATAATGCAGAAATTTATAGCCGTCATGGTAATGATGAAATTGTATTACAGAGCGGTGATGATTTATTTAAACCAGAAGAATATGTTCATACAAATGAGGAGGTATCTATCACAGAAGTACTAAGACAATTTTTCAAAGAAGATTCTCCTGCAGCAGAAGAATTAAAACTAGTTAGTAAAAATTCTAAACATATAAAAAAAACTGATGTAAGTAATAATGAAAAGAATAACAAAAACCTAGAAAATAAATTATTTGTTGATGATTTAATAAATAGTTGTTTATTTGATTCAGTTCATGACTCTAAGAAAACTGTTTCACAAGATACCATTGATTTTGCAGAGCGTCATAAACTTTTAGCGGAAGTCTTTAAAGATGATGTTTCCTCAAAAAAAAAAGAAAAATCGAATGTAACAGAAAAAACATTTGAAAGGAATCTTATAAAAACTAAACAATTAAATGATGACAAAGAATATTTTAATGATAATTTTACGCATTTAAATACAAAATGTAAAACAATGAATTATGAATATGATTTAACTAATGCATTTTTTGAAAACCAAAGGCTAGAAAAAGAATCAAAGAAGTATTTTGCTGCAAATGATTATAATTCTGATGATAAATCATTTTCTGCAAAGTAAACAAATCATTGTACAAAAAATATAATACCTAATGCCAAGAAATCAAGTAGACTTAATCAAAGATGATATCTTTGAAGAAGATTGTTAAATTTTCTAAGTATGGGCACTGAATCTAGAAAGAGTAATAAGATTTATTTTACATCTGTCTGAAATCTGAGTTAAAAAAAATCTGGATTAGAGAAAAATTATTTTAATCTAGTTTATGAAAAAGGAATTAAGTCCTTTGATAAATCTTTAAAAATAAAGAAGAGCAGAAAAGAAAGACAGAAATATGAAAAATTGTGCCAAGAGATTTAAATCAAAAGTGCAGTAAATAAAACCCTTTATGAAAATTAAATATTGTATCAAATAAATTTAATAAATCAAATAAAATAAGAATCTAAAATGTATTACCTGTCAGATTTATTTACTTATAAATGTCAGATTTTATACTAACTCTGTTTAGTAATAATGCATGAATAAGAAGCACTTCCTAAATTCTATTTGCTTAGAAGATGGGTACTGTTTTTAATACTGTGTTTGTTTTTTAATTTCTTTAAAGCAAACTATTTTCTGTTTATATTGAATTTTTTGTTTATATCTTCTAATATTGAGTTTCAATAAAGCTTGGGATAGTTACCAATATCATACTATGTGCTAAATGCACACGTTAGGTTGTCTTAATTTCACTCAAACTAGCAAAATTATTGCAGTAAGTACACTGTTCCCTAAACAAAAATGTTATAAGATTATTATACCATATTTTAATTTTTTTACCTAGTTGACTGATTAAATTTACTTGCATGAAATCACTAAATATTAATAAAAAATATTAATTTTATAATATCAGTACATATTATAAATGTATAAATCAATTTAAAAATATACAACAGGAAGGTTTCCACAGTGAAAGTCAAAATATATTAAATTATATTCAGTGTAATATGTGATGTTTCTGAGAAGAAAATAGAACTGAAAGACATTACAAATACTTTATAAAAATTCTTTTGTAATACAGTTTCATAAATGAAGTTTTTATTACAGTAATGTCACATTTAAATAAACAAATATTCCTCCAAGCAGCTCCATTCTAAGGGTTAACTTTGTCAAGTAGTACACAAAGTACAATATCAAAAAATGTAAGATTAGTAAAGAAACTAACAATAATGAAATAAGTTTTACGCCAAATATTTTATACTGATTTATGCTTAATAAATTATTATATATATCACATCAAGAATGAATTGATGCAATATTAATACCTCACAAATAAATGTCCCTGATTTGCATGGATGAATCAAGGAAAAACATGGTAAAACCTTGATCAGAAATGAATTACAAAATAATTGTAAAATATAAAATTGTTATTAAAGTCTATATTAATTATTTAAAATATAAACACTTGTAGTAAAATTAATAAAACAGAGGTTAAAAATTAATATACAGAGGAATATTACTACTGTAAAAGAAAATTACTGTATTTTAAATAAATTGGTGTGAAGATTTTTTAAATAGTTTGGCAATTTATTAAAAATGGCACTGGAAGCATATTAAGGACTTTCTCATAAGTATTGTCTATTGGGATATACAAAAACAGCTCTGCTGCACGATTTGAGAGAAATAGACATTATTTTTAAAGAATAAGTAATCTTTTTTAAAGATTTCACATCCAAAATTTTAATCGCATGAATAAGTTAGCATGTTTAATTTTTAAATATTAGTATAATTTATACACAATTCATCATATTATGGGTGCCAAACAATGATCTAATGATCTTTTTGATTATTAAAAACTCATTTAGCCTTTTTTAGGGAGCCCAAGAGATAATATCCTTATCTTTTTTCAACTTCTCTTTTTGGCACCTTCCGATGATCCTTTTGGCACTGTTTTAATCAGTCTTTTTCATCTCATGAACCCAGTCAGTTAGCTTTCATATTCTAAATTGTTATGATGAACCTATGAACCTTCTTCTTCATTACATTTCCTGACTACTTCATTTTTCACTTTGTCACATTTAATCTACTCCAATCTCCTTATAGCCTTTCAGTGCCTTCAATTTCTCTTTTTCTTAATGTCCATGTTTCATGTCTGAAGTGTTTACTCACTTCAAAAAATGTTTCTTTCATTTAAATTTTTCCTAAGCCAATACTATTCTTGTTTTGTTTAGTTTTCACTTTTGCAATCTTCAATTAACATGCTGTCTAAGCATCTGTACTGTTTTTCCTTCTTTTGTGTAAAAATTCATTGTTGCCTAACCCCATTACTTTAGTATTCCTAAAATTTATTTTCATTCTATAATTTGTCATTGTCTTCTAATTTTGAAATTACCTGTTAAATATATTATGCTTCAACTGCAAACATTATAAAATTTATTTTCCTTCCTGCTAAATTGGTTCTGTAATCTTCTGGAACATTTTTGTCATATTTTCACATACATATAAAATATGACTGGTGAACAGCAGCATACTTGTCTTACTCAGCATCCTTCTTCATACATTAAACTACTCAGTTTGAGCATCCTTGATTTTCATAGCCGTTTTTTTATTCAGGTACAGTTCTTTCCAATCTACTTTTTGGTTTCTTAATATTTTCATAAGTTTGTTTTACTGCTTTTATGTTTTTTCATATCTATAAAAATGGATTTATTCCTTGTTACATTTCTTGTCCTTTGTTTCATTCCTTGTCTTTCTGCAGTTCCCATCCAATAGCATCCTGTATCCCTCTCCTTTCTTAAATCCAAACTCTTTTTCTGAAACTGCTCCATTTTATTATTCCACTCTTCTGAGAACCTTTGCTGAATGCCAAACTAAACTAACTATACTTCTTTCTTTTCTTGTTTAGCCTCTGGAAAATAACCGTTTAGGTATTACTTCAGAGGATGATATGTACGAGTGTAAATGAAGTGTAGTCTTGTATAGTCTCAGTTTGACCATTCCTGAGGTGTATGGTTAATTGAAACCCAACCACCAAAGAACATTAGTATCCACAATCTAGTATTCAAATCTGTATAAAAGTAACTGCCTTTACTAGGACTTGTACGCTGGAACTTTCGACTTCTAAATCAGCTGATTTGGGAAGACACGTTCACCACTAGACAAACTCGGTGGATTAAATTAACTATACTTTTTTCTTTTTTTTTGTCTTCAGTCATTTGACTGGTTTGATGCAGCTCTCCAAGATTCCCTATCTAGTGCTAGTCGTTTCATTTCAGTATACCCTCTACATCCTACATCCCTAACAATTTGTTTTACATATTCCAAACGTGGCCTGCCTACACAATTTTTTCCTTCTATCTGTCCTTCCAATATTAAAGCGACTATTCCAGGATGCCTTAGTATGTGGCCTATAAGTCTGTCTCTTCTTTTAACTATATTTTTCCAAATGCTTCTTTCTTCATCTATTTGCTGCAATACCTCTTCATTTGTCACTTTATCCACCCATCTAATTTTTAACATTCTCCTATATCACCACTTTTCAAAAGCTTCTAATCTTTTCTTCTCAGATATTCCGATTGTCCAAGTTTCACTTCCATATAAGGCGACACTCCAAACATACACTTTCAAAGATCTTTTCCTGACATTTAAATTAATTTTTGATGTGAACAAATTATATTTCTTACTGAAGGCTCGTTTAGGTTGTGCTATTCAGCATTTTATATTGCTCCTGCTTCATCCATCTTTAGTAATTCTACTTCCCAAATAACAAAATTCTTCTACCTCCATAATCTTTTCTCCTCCTATTTTCACATTCAGTGGTCCATCTTTGTTATTTCTACTACATTTCATTACTTTTGTTTTGTTCTTGTTTATTTTCATGCGATAGTTCTTGCGTAGGACTTCATCTATGCCGTTCATTGTTTCTTCTAAATCCTTTTTACTTTCGGCTAGAATTACTATATCATCAGCAAATCATAGCATCTTTATCTTTTCACCTTGTACTGTTACTCCGAATGTAAATTGTTCTTTAACATCATTAACTGCTAGTTCCATGTAAAGATTAAAAAGTAACGGAGATAGGGAACATCCTTGTCGGACTCGCTTTCTTATTATGGCTTCTTTCTTATGTTCTTCAATTGTTACTGTTGCTGTTTGGTTCCTGTACATGTTAGCAATTGTTCTTCTATCTCTGTATTTGAACCCTAATTTTTTAAAAATGCTGAACATTTTATTCCAGTCTACGTTATCGAATGCCTTTTCTAGGTCTATAAACGCCAAGTATGTTGGTTTGTTTTTCTTTAATCTTCCTTCTACTATTAATCTGAGGCCTAAAATTGCTTCCCTTGTCCCTATACTTTTCCTGAAACCAAATTGGTCTTCTCCTAACACTTCTTCCACTCTCCTCTCAATTCTTCTGTATAGAATTCTAGTTAAGATTTTTGATGCATGACTAGTTAAACTAATTGTTCTGTATTCTTCACATTTATCTGCCTCTGCTTTCTTTGGTATCATGACTATAACACTTTTTTTGAAGTCTGACGGAAATTCGCCTTTTTCATAAATATTACACACCAGTTTGTATAATCTCTCAATCACTTCCTCACCTCCACTGCGCAGTAATTCTACAGGTATTCCGTCTATTCCAGGAGCCTTTCTGCCATTTAAATCTTTTAATGCTCTCTTAAATTCTAACTATACTACAATCTTGATACTTTTCTGTGTTTTCTATGGGACTGGAATTATAGATGCTTTAAGAAAGCTTTCTGGGTACAATCTATATTGGAATGGTCTACAACTACAGATTGGTATTACTAAGTTTCACAATCTTTTTTATTCCTTCTTCATTAAAATATTTATTCCCTTCCATTCTTCTTATCCTTTATCCTTCAATTTTAGGATTGTTTCTACTTCATCCTCAACAGTTTTAATCTGATTTTCTTCTCGAAGTTCTCATATGATTTTCTGTTGGATTGATGTAGTTACTCCATGAATTCCTTACACACCTTTGAAGTACTACTTCCTCTTTGTATAACACTTTGCCATTTCTACCGGCAATTTCTTTAATATCTATATTCTTTCACGGCATAGCCCATGTTACATTTTCTAATTTTTTATATGTTACCTCATACTGTCTTTTGTTTCTTAATCTTTTATATTTGAACATTTGTTTGCAAGCCACTAACTGTTTGATTTTTGTGTTACTCTTCTTAATTTATTATTCAATTCTCTGTGTAGAATCTTTTATTTTCTTCATACTACCAGTTATTGCATTTTCTTTTGTCTTCCATATTTTCAATCATCTCTCTGATAATCTGAGGTTTCTTTACTCTTCCCTAGGAAAACCAATTATTTATTCTTGTGCTGTTTTTATGGCATCTTTCATATTCATATTCACTCGAAATTCATTTATATCTTTGCTTTTAGATTTCCTCTCTGCAATACTTGAATTAACTTCTTTTCTATTACCTCCTTTCCAGTTATTGTTTTTTCCATATTCCATTTATTTTCTCAGTTCTTTTAAATCTCTTTAGTATTACTTTTATTTCTGTTACTAGAAGTATATGATTGCTTTTTATGTTTGCTCCTGATCACCCATTGCCTTTTTTATCACATTTCTGAAAATTTCTTCTGTAATTGTATACCAATTTGATATCTGTTTTCATCTCCTGGTGACTATGTGCTTAGCTTTATCTTAAGATTTTTAAACTGACTGATATGAACATTTTATATTTCCCTTGAAACACTCAATAATGCTTTCATTTCATGTGCGCAGTCTGTACCCTTCCACTTCTTGATTCTTCCCATACTTCCCCTATCACAGCATTCCATCTCTGTTATTGTTCTAGAACAATCTTGACTTTCTCTTCTATAAAGTAATATTATTATAATTACTATTGATCATGTTACAATAGTAATATTATAAAAAATATAAAATTATATATAGGAATAGTTATTAAACAACTCTTAGTATTTTATAATTAAAACTTTGGGACCTTTCATCACTGATATTTTTAAGTCATGTTTTCATATTAATTGAAGTGTTATTATTAAATAAAATTATTGTCATATTATTACTTTAAATTAAATTCAGCCTATGTCAATACTTAGAAATATACTAGATAGTTACTTTTGAAAATCTCCAATTAGGTAATTCAATTTTCATTAATTTGATTTAATTTTAGTGGTAACTAGGCTGGGGTCTACTGATAACACGTAAAAAAGTTAACATTTGATTGGATATACATACTTATAAAAAACAATGTAACGGTTGAAGCACTGAATCCAAATTTATTAAGATTCTTTATTAAAAAAAAACAAATTAAAGAAAAACTATTGAAACGAAAAGAAAAAATCCAAAACTATATTATTTTTAATTAATGATATTCAGTCCTACGCTTAAAAATAAAAAAATATGTATGTGACATAAAAAATATATATAAGTTTATAACAAAACTATATTCTTACTATTAATTACATTTAACCTTTCCTGTATTACTAAAATCCTCTTCTTCTCCACTTCGTGGGTTAGGCAGATCTGCCTGTAATGGAAACAATTTTCTTCTCAGGCAACATGCACACCTATGCCCTCTGGGTTTGTAACCACAGGGTAAGCAGGGCAAACATTCATCTTCCATCTGTTCTAAATAACTGCATCAGTTCCCCTTGTATGCCTTCATTTTTACCAAGTTCGTTTCTTACAACCTCGTATATCTTCACTTCTTATTCTGTCATTCAATTTGCATACTTTACTGCTTTTAGAAACCTCATTTCATCTGCTGTTACTTGGTCTCTGTGTCTCTCGGAAAGGGCCCATGTCTCACTCCCATACATTATCACTGGTGTCACTATCATTTTATAAAACTTTAACAAAGTATCTTTCTTCTTCCTATGTTTCAACACTTCTGAATCATCCCACAGATATTCCTAAACCTATCCATCTTATTTGTCACTTCAGTATTATCTAGGAAAGATACTTGACATCCTAAGCAGTTAAAGTGTGATACTTGTTCCAGGATGCCTCCATTCACCTCAATTTTTGGCCTCACTGGATATTTGCCATAAAAAGCCACATTACCTTTGTCTTCCCAGCAGAAATCTTCAAATTGTATTCATTGCAGATGTTTTACAGTCTGAACACTTCTCTCTGCAGCATGTCCTCAGACTCTTCAATTATAGCAACATCATCTACATAAACTATGGTATTATGTCTTATATAAGGGCTGAGTTGTATCCCTGAGTCTATACCTTGGTGCCATCTGCGAATGACACTATCCACATAAATGTTCAAAAGTGTCGGAAAGATACAACAACCCTGTCTTACACTCTTATTTGTTTTGACAAGTTCTGATCTTTGTCCACCTGTGCTAATAACCACACTGGTGCCTCTGCACACCAGAGCTCTTGATGGCTTGAACCAGATGTAAAGGAAACCCACCCCCCCTTTAATCAATATATTCCATAATTTCCCAAAAATTATTTTTCAAAATCAGCAAAGGCTATTTGTGTTTCCAGGTTAAATTCCCTTCTTTTCTCAATCAGCTGTTCTAATGTAAAGATTGCATTGATTGTTGAACAGCCTCTTCTGAATTCCATTTGTTCTTCACTATTACATGTTCAGCTATAATTTTCAGCCTATTGTTGAGAATCTGAAGTATATCTTATACGCACTGTCCACCAAACTTACGTCACTATTAATTTTCACATTTCTCTCAGTCATCTTTTTTTTAAATATAGGTATCACCTTTACTTTCAATCAGCCTGACCAGCACTAAATGGTGCTTTCAATCTCTTTAAATAAATTAAGTCTCTATGATCTTGTGATTATAATTATTTTCATTGTAATTGTAAATATTTTCATATCTATAAATAACATTATTAACGTTATGTAAATTTATTGTTTTAATAAATGTAATATCATGTAATGAGACTTGTTGAGTCCTTGAGACTTGTAATAGACTCGTAGAAGATTGGATGAAGACTTGAATAGGAGTCGAATACGACTGTCTGAATGAAGTGAGGAGTTTGCTTATATAATGTGTATGGAGCTGCTGAATCATCAGGAGCCAATTGCATCCAAAGGAGCTGTGTGAAATGTAAAGAGTGGAGTGATGCCAACAGGAGCCGAGTGCATCTGTAAGGAGCTGTGGTGAACTGTATGGAGCAGCTGAATCATCAGGAACTAAATGTGATTCCGACCGAAGCCAAAGATCTTTCAATTTTAAAAGTCCTAATTTCAATGAAAATTAATGTATCTTATTAATAGTGAACTTTAAATAACATGAATGAAAAAGTCTATACAGGGGATCTTCCCTTGCTTCCAATACATGTTCAACAGATGCATCAATTTCAAATGAAGCAGAGTACCTCTGTTCTTCCACACTGAATGACAATATTCACTATATCCATGGTTGTAGCTTTGCTATTTTGTAATGCATTTAATGCTTCAATCACTTTCTTATTTGTGATGTCATCCAGGCCTTGAGTATCATCAGACCAATCTCCCTCTGGAGTCCCTTCATCATATCATCGTTTCTTATAGTATTCTCACCAAACTTCAATTATTGATGATATTCAACTTAACAGAATTCTGCTGCTCATTGCACAAAGTTTTCAGTGCTTTGTATGAAAACATCTGTCGATCATGAACATCATCCTCAGTGTCAGCAATAAATCTTTCCCAGGAGACCTTGATCACTTTTCTTTACTAAGCCCTTTGCAAAATTTCTTTTTACTCAGTATCTTTTTCCCTATTTCCTTCCATGTGATTATTGATGTATTTTCTGTATGCCTCATTCTTATCTTTCACAACTTTCTCTATTTCTTCTGCCCATATCTTGAGATCTTTCTTTTTCTATATTTTTTCTTCTTTCTGAGAACTTCTGATGAAACTCTATGCTGTCTCCTTCAAGCCACATCATTCATCTTCTATGTTTGGCCTTGTCTCCCTATGCTCTAGTTCCTCCAGCATCCCCTACTAGAATAGGTATCTAACACTCTCTTCCTGTAATAGATATACCTTATACACCTCTTCTACCTGGTCCTTCTTCTTGTTATGGGGGGAATCTCCATCTGCTACTATACATGTTGATCTTTGTTATAAGAAGATCTGAGACATCTGACGCCCAATGCACGCTCACATCTCCAACTTGTTCAGCGAGTTTGGTGTTCATGGTACAATAATCTATCATCAATTTAAAGTCTCTTGCTGCCCTTCTTTTTTCTGTTTAGCCTCTGGAGCTACTGTAAAGTATTACTTGAGAAGATGAATGAGGACGATATGTATGAATTTAATGAAGTGTAGTCTTGTACAGTCTCAGGTCGACCGTTCTTGAGATGTGTGGTTAATTGAAAACCAATCACCAAAGAAAAATGGTATCCATGATATAGTATTCAAATCCATAAAAAATAACTGGATTTGAATCTTAGAACTCTCGACTTTGAAATCAGCTGATTTTGTGATGACAAGTTCGCCACTAGACCAACCCTGTGGGTTTATGTATATTTATAAACATCCTTTTTCTTAAAGAAAGTATTTTGTACTTTCAAACCATTAAAACTGTCAAACTCTCTCAACATGTAGCCATTGTTGTTTATTGTTCTCTCAAATATATATAATGTAATAAAATAATATATTTATTGTTCTCTAAAATATACTTTTATTAATTTCAAGCAGACTTTTAATATTACGTTAAAAACATTAATCTGGTTATGGTATTTATAAACTTATTAACAATCAATTATCTTTATAAAAGAAAAAAAACTGGTGGAACAGAAATTAATTCAATTACACCCTAACATATTTATTATATAGTTTTTAAACCTAATGAAATAATATATATGTTTTTAATGCACCTTTTATTTAATTTTGGTTTACCATTAAAAAAAAAATTGTTTTGAATTTTTTCTTATAATTAAGGTTTTAAAACAAGTTCCAGAATTTATAACTGCAGTACTGACTGGCTTTCAAATCTGGAGATTGTCTTGACCAAGAAGAAATCTACTGTAGAACTATTTAAAAAAATGTTGTGAAGGAATTAGGTATCAAAATATTAATATAAAATATTCTCTTTTATCAAAGATAGGAAATTACTATAATCAATAAGGGAAAGATTTTAACATTATCTTATCAGTAAAGTTTTTGAATAGTTCAATTTATTTTCTACTGAATTTTAGTAAGAATTTTGAAAAAAAAACAATACAGTTTTCAGCCTAGCGAATGCAAACTACTACTCATGTTCACTTATGTTAAATAGATTTTAAATTATTTTATTAAATTCAGTGAGGAAAAAAATAATTTTATTTTAAAGAAATGTAAAGTAGTAACTAACATAAAAAAAAAAAGTTGAGGTTTTCAGTTTCATTTTGGTGTTTGACATCATATGAACATGATGTCATGGGATAATTTGATTTTCTTTCACTACTGCTTCATCTAAGCAAAAAACAAAAGTAGTGGCTGTTCTACAAAGAAATTATATGCAGGTCTATTGTAGAAATTATCCTACTGACAAAAGCACATGTAAGTGGTGTGAACACATTTTGGAAACTGGAAACGTTTTGAAAGGCCTCTCATCAGGTAGGTCTGAAACAAGTGCTGAGAACACAGATAGAATTCGATTGTCCTTCCAATGAACTCCAAAATGTTCAGTTCATAGTATCAGTTGTCGGCTAAATGTTCCGTAAGGGATGCCGGTTGTCCTATACTTATATATAATATTAACAAAGGTGCATTTTTCTCAAAGACTACTTCAGTTAGACTCGTAATTATTTTTTTGTTGTGCAGTTTGTGACTTTTGCTACAATTTGATGAAACGACCTTGTAAAAATAACAATTTTGTAATTTTTACAATTTTTTCTTTTACTTCTTTTACAGATCGAAAATTGTACACATAAACTGAAATATTTAAAAAAGTATTTGCAATTTTTAGGAAATCAATCCATCAGATTCTGCATCTGAATGAGATGCAGAAAAAATTAATTTTCTGAAGAAAAAATTTATTTTTGAAAACTAAATAAAAAAAAAGTAGAGAAAATAAAATAAATTTTCATATCTACTTTCAGTCAATATAATCCAGCTCCAAAGAAGGTTTTCTGGGTCATCCTCTTTGTCATACAAGTCTTCCAGCCTTCTCTCAGCTAATATTTTGTTTTGTTGGCACTTTTTTCTATTTTATCTATGGGTTTCTCCACATTCCTGATTCGAAATCCACCAAGATTATTCATTGTTACAACACAGTTACTGCCTGGAGTAATGCCTAACTTACTCAGAATCAAGCATCTTGTAATGTTTCTTTTATTGAAACAGGATATAGCTTCATGTACTCCCAACTCAAGTGTAGTAAGCATTACAAATGTTTTTTTTTTTTGGTATCTGCTACCATATGACATTATTAACCGACTCACTCATATTTTGAGAACCATCATGTAAGCATTTTCCAAGCAAAACTGGGTCAGCTAAATCCTTGAAAGCTGGTTTTATGGCTGTCATTACTGCACTAGGAAGATGCAGATGTTGGTCATAGTTGTATTTTTCTTTAGCTGCTGTATCTTTCTGGTACTTACACCATGAATCATTCGTTTTTGGGCATAAAACATGAGCTGATTCTTCATTAGAGCTTCCAAGATGGAAATACATAGCCCACACTGCTTGCTTCATATCTTATAGGCCTGACGTATTTCTTCAAATAGCAAGCCCGTAGTATGTTTGTATCTGATCTATAGCTTACTTTGAAAGACGACCACATTCTCCAACACATTTACCATCAGAAGTTTTATCCCTTTCATTTCACTTTTGCTTTCTGCCTTTTTCCCATACGTTTCTGTATATGGTTTACACATTCTAGCTTTTCAGTCTGCTGCACTGTAAGGACTCAATTCAGAAGTAGTGGGAAATGAGTTGGAGTCCCCATCACCGAGGTAATATTATACCTAATACCATAAAGGTTTTGTGATCTTTGACTACTCCATTTACTTCCATGGAGCCACTTCAACTGTAGTAATTTGCTGTACATATTACCATGAACTCCTTCCAATTTTCTTTTACATCAGCAATATTTAGATAATATTCCTAAGTCCATGACTTTCCCAATTGTGATGCTAGTAGCCGTAACCACACCATTATTTGACAACCAAATATGCTTCTGCCATGCATCATCAAATGCACAGACAATATCTCTGTTTCTGTTATTTTCTGTCAGTAACTCCTTGACTGCTTTGCTCATTGAATCTGAGCAAATTTCCTTTGCTGCATTAGCCAGAATTTTATTATAAAATCTGAAAGCAGCAGGCTTTGGTAGATTGTTGTTTAAAATTTCAGCAGCTTGCTGTCCTTTACCAATGCAACAAAAACTGTACACTAAACGAGTATTTATTTCTGAAACATTGTTCTTTAACAAAGTATTATCATTATTTTCAGAAACTGTCAAATCCATTTATTATATCTAAACACCAATTTTAACATTAAGACCTTTTTTATTACTAGTAACAATAGATAAAGTACCTGTAAAATGTATGCAAACAACTATTTCAGAAAAACAATTTTTCTGTTATATTGAGGTTAACAATACCATAATGTTCTGTTATTATAATCGTCATTGTAAATTTCATACAGTACTAAAAATAATACAAACAAAATAATAAATAAATTACAGCAGTACTCAATACAGTCTACAAGTTGAATCCACCAGTAAAATGCGTCATGTGCACAGGTTAACATGTTCACACAAAATATTCGATAACTTATGTTCTCTTCATCAGAATTATATAAAACTGGTATCAAATTAAAGCTAAAATAACAAGGCAAAATATTTTGTAATAAAAAAAAAATATACAGAAAAAAATTTTGTTTAACTCAATCAACTCCTCTTAAATCCCTATTCATGATGTTTACTGCAAGCGACTGAAACTTATGTTCTCAGAAGGTTGGATAGACAGAGAAGCTCCCATCACTTGGGCACTGCTGCAAAGTTCCAATCTGATGCCAATGGCTTTCTTGTTTTGAGGCCAGGTAAAAGGCATTGTATACAAGAAAAAATTCTGTCGCTCGACCACCTGCACTAAAGAATAACATCAGCAGTGAAAGGATTCCTGCAAACATTCTCATCAGAATATGAAATTTGGTGGATTATTGATTTTATATCTGCAGGGCTGTAAACAGTGCTTGTTTTGAGTAATTCATATAATTAAACTCTCCATAGTTAATCCTGGTCTGGGTTATGTTTTTACAAATAGTTTATCAAAATAACATTCAAGCAAGAAGATAACTAAAATCTGTCTCACTTTCTGATCAAGAACTGCCAAATGCCTAAATTGAGTCTGAACTTTGAACCTATCTGTTCAGGATTAACATCTAAACAGATAGTCATAGACATATAGACATTTATTACTTATACATCTATTTACATTTTTCTCTCTTGTTTTAATTCTCATTTTTTACTTGATAACCAGAAAAATACCAACAAATACATATTTTTGTACAGACAAAAAAAAATGTACAAACAAAAACTGTCTTTCAAGTAAATAATATCTTAATTTAATTCTGATTTAATGCTAGGGCTCCTATTGTAAAACATTAAGTAAATGGTTAAAAATTTGTTCAAAGCATAAAACAAAACTTAAAAAAAAAATGCATTTATTAGAGCATAGAACAAAATTTATTTCTTGGTATAATAAGAATGAATTTCTCAAAATTCTTCTTAAAAACATAACTTGAATCATTTTATTTTTCTACTAAAAAATATCAAGGGCAATTTCTTTTAAGTTTAAAAATATGTAATTCCTTTTTTTTCTACTAATGTGTAAGTAAATAGTTTCTATGCAACGAAAATTAAAGATTTAAATTGAAAAAATGACAAATTAATATTATCACAGAATTTTTAATTTATAAATTTCAGTTGTAATGAGCCCTTTAAAAACAAAATTATAAAATGTTATATTCTAAACATTTTTTAGACCGCATCAAGCAGTCTTTCACAACTGTTTCAAAAATACCAGAAAAGGAAAGAAGAAAGACAGAAAATAATCATGACCTCAAGAAGCATGATAGTAAAGAGAAAAGTGCAATAAATAGAATTCTTAAGAAAAATCTAAAAAGTACTGGCAGTTGTCAAAATTTATTTAAAATACGACATAAAAATAGCTATTACTTGCATGACAACTTAGATTTATTAAAAACAATCAACCTCATACAGAAATGTACATCTAATGTTAATAATCATAAAACACTAACTTCAAATAATAATAAAAAGACACTAAGTAATGTGTTCATGTATCTCGGTAATCATTGTGAAATAAATAAAGAAACTAAAAATAATGAAATTGATAATTTTAATAATAAAGTAATCAAAAATGTTAAAATTATCAGTAGTTCAAGTCATGATAAGTTATACAAACCATGCCTATTTTATCCAGTGAAAGTTAAATGTAATGCTACATTTTTAACATGTAAAGAAAAATGTTTAGTACATTCAGATGCAGATTCCAAGTTATTGGCTGATTCTAAAGGAAAAGAAATGAATATTGCAAATACTGAAAACAATAACTCAGTGTCAGAAGAAATCTATAAAGAGGATGTTACGTATAGACAAAAGTTATTTATGAATAAAAATATACATTTTACAAAAGATAGATCATCAGAAAGTATCAGTACCAAAGACAAAGATGTAAATTTGCAATTCATAAAAGATAAAATAAATAAAGAAAGCAAGGCGAAATTTGGTATCGAAAAACATTTTAAAATAAATGGTGAACCATTAGCTAAAGCCGAAATAATAAATTATTACAAGAAAAATGTAGAAAATAATTTAAAATGTTATAGTATTGAAATGAATGATTACTTTAAAAACTTGCCTGGTGTTGAAAATCCAAATTTTACTTCAAATTCAGAGAACATTATTAAGATGGAATTTGTACAACAAACACCACAACATATAAATTCCATTGTGTTAAATAAAACTGATGAAGACCGAAATTTAGCTGAATTGAAATATAATTTTAAAATAGAAAATGATTATGACAGTTATGATAACAATAGTAAAAGCAATGAAGTGATAACAAACAATGAAAAAGTAAATTCTATTAAAGAAAATAAACTCAAGACAAATTTAAATGATCATAAACCTAATCATATTTCTAATATAGAGGATACTAAAAAACACTCTACAAAATCAATAATTTCTGAAAATTGCAAACTGAATGAAATGTCAAATTCAAGTAACATTACTTTTTCTACTTCGGAAAAAGAAAATGATTCAGAAAATACTTTCAAAGAAGAATTCGTAAATAAAGTTACTTCAGGACTAACAAATAAACATAAGATAAAAGTTGATAAATATATTTGCTCTAGTGGAACAAAAAATGAAGTAAATAAAAATAATAACAATGACCATAATGTTACTAATGATAATAATACTTCTTTAGAGCAAAATGATGTTCTGTTCCACACTTCAACTACTACCCATCCTCATGAAGAATTTGTGTCAAAAGAAATACGTATTAGTTCAATTTCTACTGCAACTAATGTACTAGAGCAGTTTAATAAAAATGAACCTTATAAAATTGGTGGTACCAGTATTTCTACAAAAAATTATGACAGCTATATTAGAAGCTATGAAATGATAGCGAATGAAAAAATGTTTAATTTGAAGGAAAACAAACTACCAGAAATCTCAACAGAATATGAGATTGACAGAATTTATAATTTAGAAAGGGCTAACAAGAGCGCTATAAAAACATTTATGGAAAATAATTCCTCAATTAGCAATTTTAAAGAAAAACCCAAAAGTTCTAGTCACATTCTTTACTATAGTTTTCCAAATGAAATCAGTTTAAAGAATAGTATAAAAAAAGAATCTAACCACAATATTACTTCAGAAAAAATAATGATAAAAAATAAGAATGAAATTTCTTTAGTGAGTTCAAAAAATGAACAAACTGTAAATATTGATGACAATAACAACAACAACAATAATAATAATAGTGTCAAAAATGATAATACTAATATTTTACAACAAAAAAATGAAATACTAATGAAAAGGATGAATAATAGTATTCCAAGTCATATTTCAACTGCTACCCAACCTTACACAGATTACAAATCAAGTGAAAAAAAAAAAAATTTAATTTCACAGTTTAACGAATCATGTTTCACAGATATTAAACAAAATGGATCCTGCATAAACCATGACAGCAACAGTAACAAAAATAGTAAGGTAATGAACACTGAAAATAATCTTGATACCATTCAAAGTAAACTCCTTACTAATTTATCAATATGTAAAACTGAAGATGTTTCTGATGAAAGTGTAAGTAAAACATCTGTAAAAACAGAATTTTTTGAAAAATTTTCTTTGATTAGTAATAAAAAAGAAAAATCAATGGATTTAAATATTCTCTCTGAAATATGCAGTAAAGAAAATAAAAGTTTAGAGAACTGTCTTACTTCTGTGAAAGCAGAAGAGTTTTCTTTGATTAGTATTAAAAGAGAAAAATCAACTGATTTAAATATTTTTTCTAAAGTATATGGTAAAGAAGTGTTTAAGAGTTTAGAGAACAATCTAAAAGAACAAACAGTAAATAATATTTCAGACAATACAACAATAAAAGTTGATGATAATACTACATCAATTTTTTCAAACAATGACTTGAATAAAAATAATGTTTTCGACTATAATAGTAGCTTTATAGCACAAAAAAAAGATACAATAATATTAAGTGATAACAATTATGGCCAGTATTATATTTCTTCTACTAACCATCCTTTCATGTTAAGTGAAACAAACCCTTGTTCAGCTTGTATAATTCATACATCACATTCAGAGAATTGTAGTAAAAATAAATCTTTCAAAAATGATAGTAATAACAATGAGGAAAACAGCCACACCAACAATTCTAATAAAACTAGTAACAAAGCTGATGAGGCAATAATGGAAAAAAGTTATAGTGAAGAAATCAAACAGTTTCCAAATTCAACAACATGTAAAATTAAAGGCGTTTCTAATTTAGAAACCATTGATAAGAACTCTGTAAAACTAATACTTTCTGAAAACAATGTTTTTTTTAGTAAAATAAAAGAAAACTCATTGAATACTTTATTTAGTACTTCTGACAAGGAAAACAAATCAGAGAATAATTTAAATGAAGAATCAATAAAAAAGGATACATCAGAAATAACGAATAAAAGTACAATAAAAATTGATAAATGTATTTCTTCAAATAGTAACAAAAATGAAGACAGTATAGAAAATAGTACCAATAATATTGATTACTTTGATTCTTTAAAACAGAAAGATAGAACAATAATAGAAAATAACAATAATGATTTACCACATTGCTCTTCAATTTCTAATCACATCAGTGGAAGTCATTTGCCAAGTAAAACAAATACTAGTTCAAGATTTAATTTAAAAACTGAAAACAGTTCAAAGAATAGCTTAAAAAAAGAATCATTAAATAATATTACTTCAGAAAAAAGTGTGATAAAATTTGATGAAAATATTTCTTCAAGCAGTTCAAAATTCGACCTGAATATAAATAATATTAATTGTTATAATATGGTAATTAATGATGATAATAGTAATACTGTAGATCATAAAAATGAGATATTAACAAGAATTAAAAATAATATCATTCCTTCTTACATTTCTAAGGATTATGAATTAAGTGAAACAAATTCTGGTTCTACTTTTAAAATGAATGTAATGTGTTTAAAAGACACTTATAAAAACGAACCATTAAACTATTATGAAAGCAGTAGTAAAGAAAATAGCAACAACGACGACAACAACAACAACAACAACAATAACAACAGTAATCAAAGCGATAATAATAATAGCCAAAGTTATAATTCTAATGATACTGGTAATGAAAGCAGAAGTAGTAATCATAATGTAATTAATGGTTTGGTGTTTAATTCATCAAATTTAAGAGAACTCTCTAGTACTCAAGTAGATGATGAAAGAGATATTAGTAATGAATTTAAGTTTCAATCTAATTTAAAAAAATCAAAAATGAATAAAATATCAGAAATTGTTGAATTCAATGAACATGAAAACAATGACAGTATTCTTGATAAGAAAACATTTCTAAATGAAAAAAGAGATACTGATAAAAATTTATGTAATGAAAAATTAAATGATACTAGTGAGGCTGAAACTGAAGTAAAAAGTAGTAATTCAAAGGAAAATATGAATAAAATTTCATCAGAATTGGATAGTCAAGATGAGAATATAGATGATAATTATATACTAAAATTTATGACTAAAGAAAATCTCAAAACAACTAATTCATTGTACAGTACTAAGGAACATCTTACTTTAACAAAAATTCCATCTAACCCTATATCTAATTTAAAAACTATTAAAAGTGAAGAAAATAATTTATATGATCAAAATATAACCAATAATATTACAAAAGCAGATCCTGATAAAATAACCAAAATTAAAAACAATCATTTACAGAATAAAATAACAGAAAATAATTTCAGAGATAATTTTAAAAAATATGAAGGGCCGTTAATAAGTTACAGTTATCTATTACTATCAAAAAATAATAGAATAAATTCTAAAAGTACAAATGTCATAGCTGATGATGAACAAAACGGTAATAATTTAACAGAAAATTCGGAACTTGATTCACTGTGTTCTTTTATTGCAAAAGATAATAATCCTATAATTACAAAGATATCAAAAGAATCAGTGAATAAAGAAAGTGATTTGCTTCCAAAACTAGATAAAAATTTGAATAAATCATTAGAAAACAAGTTGGAATCACTTGATGTCAACAGAGCTGATTTCAATGATGAAAATATAATGAATAAAATTAATGAAATTGATTATAATTATCATGATGAAAGTGAACAAAATACAAATTTTGGTGAAGGTGTTAGATTTTCTTCTTTAGAAGAAAATAAAGAAAACATTGTTATGAATTCTTTTGAATATTCAAACATATGTAGAAGTTCAAAAGAAAAAGACAATAATTTTAAATCTTATAATTCTTCATGTATTCCCTGTTCTGATAAATGTGAAAATGTAACAGATATATCATCAAAACAATTATATAATGATTTAAAAAAAAAAAAAAGTGTTTCAAATAAAATAGAAAATATTACTGACTCCATCCTACTGGAATGTGATGATACTTTAAGCAGAAATCAATCAAAGTCATTAATTACAAATAATATTTGTCATTCAATTGATCATATAAACAAATCTAGTGATTATTTTGTAACACCTGATTCTGAAATGAAAGATGATGGTAATTGTATTACTACAATGTATGATCTGAAAACTTACCAAAATAAATTTATTAGTCAATCTAAATTAAGATCTGGTAATGAAGCTAAGGATGAAATGTTTTTAAAATGTACTTCATATGCTGAAGATCAAACAAAGAAAAATGCAACAACTGTTTATGATTCACTTAATTATAATATTAAAGTGGATGATGATCCTCTCAAAGCAAGAAATTCGGATTATAATCCACTGAAAACAAGTATTTTTCAAGATAGTATAGAAATTGCATCACATGTTAGTGAAAATGAATTAGCAAGCACACCCAATAAGTCTGATGATATGAAGTGTAAATCTATCAAACAATTAAAACGTTTAAAAAGTACAGCGATATCTCAAATACCTGTACCTATTAAATTACAATCAGAATTTAAAAATACAACAAATGAAAAGAATAATAACAATAATAATGAAGACTTAATACATGATAAAACAAAAATTTATGTTGATAACTTACATTCAGGTACTAATGATGATTTTAAACAAAATAAATTTAGAGAAAATAACAAAAATGTTATTGAATTAAATGACAGCAACAAAAAAGAATTGTTTGAACCTGAGACTTCGATTACTGATTTT
The DNA here is from genome assembly GCF_047948215.1 of Lycorma delicatula. NCBI lineage: Eukaryota > Metazoa > Arthropoda > Insecta > Hemiptera > Fulgoridae > Lycorma > Lycorma delicatula. The sequence continues at coordinate 54,155,143 of NC_134464.1, read as the reverse complement.
ACTGATCCTACTTCATTTTATAATAAAAATACATCAGATATTTCAAAACCGGCAAATAATACAAAATCAGAGGTATCAACATCATGTTATAACATCTATATTGAAAAATCAGAAGCATCATGTGGTAGTAGTTATATTACAAATAATATAAACAAAAAACCAAGCAGTTTTCATCATAACAATGATGATGAAAATAATAATTATAGAAATAATAATAATAATAGTTCAAATTTATTCAGTTTAAAGGAATCATCTCATGGAATGAATAATAATTACCGTGAATATTCAGATTATTACAAAACATTACCAAAAAATAATCAAATGAATGATAACATAAATATAATATACGTGAATCAAACTGATCCATCTTTTTCTAATACTAAAATTACAACCAAAAAGAGTAACAATTTTGTTAAAAATTTCAAGTCAAAAATTCCAGTTAGTTATAAGAAAATTAAAAATGAAAAGTATAGAATTATTTTTGAAATGAAATCTCAAGATACTGAAATAACTGATTCTGAAAAAAATACAAAAATGATTTGTAGTGGAAATAATATTGTAAAAGAGAATTTTTTCAGTGACAATCATACTTCAAAATCAGTATCAGGTGTTAAAAAATCAGTGATCAATTACAATGCCATTTATAATAATGAGTATGACCTAAATTTCTGTAGTAATGAATTACACGGTTATGAAAGTATGGTAAATGTTAATCGTAATATTTATTCTAATAATGACAATAAACTTCAGTATAAAAATATTAGTACGAGTATAATAAAAAATAATGTATACAACTACAATGAAAACCACATTTCATCACCATTAATTTTAAAAGACAAAAAATCATGTACAAGTGGCATCAAAAGTGTTTGTTATAATAATAAAAAATGTAATAAAATTTCATCTTATTCTGATGGACGTTTCGATAGTCTCAGCTCAGTGCAAGTGTCAAAGAAACATTACACGACAAATAATTATAAATCTAGTGCAGAATCATCAGTAAGAGAAGATAAAATAGTGAAAAGTAATAACTGCCCAAAAAACTGTATACTTGATGTTAAAAAATCAAATGAATTTGTGAAAGAAGAGAATATCACTACAAAAGATATTAAACTGAATGATGTGCAAGCTAGAGGTGATGAATCAAAGAATAATAGAATTAATTTTACTTCTGAAAAAAAAGAAAAATATATAAACGATCCAGCAACTATTGTTAAAAAACAAATTAAGAGGAATTATAGAAGTCTTCCAATAGTGTCAGAAACAGAAAAAAGGACAAAAATTAATTACAAACAAAGGAATTACGAAGATAAAGATGATAAAGACAAAAGCAATTTAAGTAACAGTATTAAAAAAAATGTAAAAAGTTATTTTGATTATCAAACATTATGCAAAATGCAGTTTAAAAATAATGATATTATAAATAATAGTACTGATTTAGAAAAAAGAGATGGCAACTGTTTGCTTTCTGAAACCAAAAGTCATATTACATTATCAGGAAATAATGACATACAGCCATTAAATAATTTTTTCATTTTTCTCAATAAATATTATCCACTAAACAATGAAAAACCTCATATAACTAATAGAGAGATAAGTAATATAAAAATAAACAGAAGTTCAAATAATGATAAAATATATGAACCGTTCTTATTGCATTCAGTAAACATGACCAAAAGTAAATATAATATTACATGTATGCAAAATCAAGAAAAATGTTTAATGCATTCACATACTTATTATCGTAATTTATCAACAAATTTTAAAGGAAGTAAAAATAATTGCAATAATAATGAAATACAACTGACTAAAAATGTTTGTAAAAGCAAAACTAATGCAGATTTAAAGGATGTAGTCGTAAAAGGTGCTACAGTGATTTCTTGTGAAAAACCTTTATGTAATAATTCTAGTCAGGAAATAATGAAGCAGAAAAACGCCAATTCAGAAATAAAACTAAAAGAAACAGAAAAAGTAGAAAGTAAATTATTACATAAAGAAAAATCTACTGAAGAGAAAAAAAAGCAGTTAGATTGTTTACCATGCATAAAAAATATTCATGAACTATCAGATTCAAAAACTGGTAATGTACATAACATTGGAAACGATAGAAGAAGTATCACTGATTTAAAAATGCAGTATAGTAAAGAAACTGATAGAACAGATGAACTATTTTTTTCAAAATCAGAAACAAAACAATTAATGTTTTCTGAGGGTTCAAGAAATGGAAAATTAGAAACTATATCATCACCAGTAAAGCTTAGTGAACCATTAAAAAAAAAGTGTAATGCACCAGATGATGAAAAAAGTGCTGATCAAAACAAACAAGGTAATATTCTGGTAAAAAGTAACAATGTGTCAAGTAATCAGGTAGATGTTCAGTCAAAAACAAATCTAGAAATGATTCAGAAAGACGGTTATGTGATTCATAAAACACTTGGTTGCATTAACACCAAATCTTTAAAGGACATACCAGTTGCTAATGATGTTTCTAAGGAGAAACTTAAGCCATTAAATAAAAACATTATAAAACATCCACCTTTTCATAGTAAAAGATTTGATTCAAAAAGAGAAAAATGTAGTGATTGTAACCAAAAGCATATTAAAAATAAAGTAATAAAAAGTCTTTACACTTCGATAATTTGTAAAAGGAGCTGTCGCTCGAGTCGTTCTGTCAAAGATGTTATTGAAAGTGTTCGGAAATCTCAAAAGCTGGCTCTGGCTGTAAAAAGTACCTTATACGAAAATAAGTTTAAAGGTAATTTAATAGTTGCTAACAAAAGTTTGTCAGAACTTCAAATTAGTAAAAATAATAAAATATTAACAAGTGATATTAATATAACTAAAGAAAATAATGTAGAAACTAATAGATTGAAAGCGGTTTCATTTAAAGAATATAAACCAGTAAATAAAAGTCCAAGCATTTGCCAAAATAAATCAAAAAAAATTAAGAAAGATATTCTGTTAAAAAAAGGCAGATCTGACAATAAAAGAAAAGAAAAGAAATTATTCAGACAAAACATTTCACAGAAATCTCACCTACTTAGAGATGGTAATTCACAAACTGATGATCACAGTGTATACAGTAGATATAAAAAATGCAACATTAATTACTTTAAAGAAACTGAACAAAAAAATACAAAGCAACATTTTCCTAAGGGAACTAAAAAACTGTCAAAAAATTCTGAAGACAACCATTCAACAACTTATGACAAAAATCATAATAAACTGCACACATATTCACTGTCATTATCTGAGGATAATTCAAAATCTGACATGAAAAAGAATACAAAAAACCTTATACATGAAAATAAGAATGATACCACGAACTCTGTTATTATAAAAAAAAGAGCATTTAAAAACCTTGGAAATGTTTTACAAGAGTTACGAAGTTTTTTATCAGACTTAACAAATGAGGAACAAAAAACAAATGATTCTGTAAAAAGTGCATATATGAAGAATTTTGAAATTAATTCATCAGATTCCAAACTGAAATTAGAAGAGAATAAAACATTAAATGGGAATAATATAACAAAGGAAAAAAAATATTTTCAACAAAAGAGATCAAAAAGCCAGAAAGAGATCAAAAAGAAATCAAAAATATCTGTTCAAAAACCTTTAGTAATGAAAGACAAAACTGATTACATAACTAATAGAGCTATAATTACTCACAAGATATCAAATGAACTAACAAAATCTGGTAACGCTGAAAAAAACTTAATGTCAGTATATTTTAATTTATTGACACAGTCATCAATAATTGACTTTTTAAATGATACAACATACCCACTGAAAAATATGGATAAACCGTCATTAAAGAATCCGAGATTACTTAATAATAGTAATTCAGTATATAATGGTGGTTATTTTAAAAGGATTTTAACTTCCATTCCAACTGTATGCGCAGTACTAAATAATACTTTACCAACAGATTCAAAATTGGCTCTCAGTAAATGGAATAGTAAAATAGTTAATGAAGTTGGATGTGTTGAACTTCAACAACTTCATAAAGGTTAATAATTTGAAAAATATTTTTAAATAATAATAATTTTTTATTTAATTACCAAGTAACAACCGGCTAGATGATAAAAGAATTTTGTAGCATTTGAAAAATGCCATATCTGATTGGGATTTGTACCTGGTTCTTCCAGATGAAATACTGATATGCTATCACCACTCTGCCATGGCAATTGGCATAATAGTAATTTTTTCCCCTATTCAATTTACATTTTTATAGCATCCCCTAAACTGACACAGCAGTTTGTCAGGGGTTTCCATATAACAGTTAATACAGAGTTAAAACAAAAAACAGAAATAATTCCATTGAAAAATAAAACATAATACAAAACTCTTAACTTATGAATAATTAACAAAAACAAAACAAAAAATCTCCTTATCCTCATAAACATAAATATTGTACTCTTCAGTTCTCTCCTTCATGTTACTTTAAATTAATTAAATAGTTAAGAATGTCATCCTTCAACTTCTTCATAGAAATGAAATTTAATGTACCCAGTGACAAATCTGAGAAAATCTTTGGGACAAGATAAGATAAAGTACAATAGCCATACTTATTATGAGGCCAGTGTATAAAATATGGTATATTATGTGAGTTTCATAGTTCATAATTTTTGTTTTTAAAAAGTTTAATAAGAAAAATTTTTCCATTATAATATTCTGATTCAGCAGACCTCTGGGTGATAGAAGTCTGCTGATTCTATGAAAAATCTTGGTTATTTGTTGGAATATGTCTATTGTTGTAGGCATTTAGAATAATTTTAATTATTTGTTTTTGAAAAGAAAGGGTTACATTTAAATGACAATTCTCAGCCTGTCCCCAAGTAGTAATACCATATCTTAAGACTGACTCAAATAATTTATAATGATCGGACAATTTGGTTGACACAACAAAAAGAATGTAAGAAAAATTTACTCCTAATATACAAATGATCAATAATTGACTTATTTAGATCTCCTCTCACAACCGATTCCCTAGTAAATACATTTATACCCTGCCAATCCAAAGGAAAATAATAATAATAATAATAATGTGTTCTGCCCAAAGGCAGGTTTTCACATGATCACCCTCCATTCTGCTTGATTTTGTGCCATCCATTTCATTTTATAGTAACTTCTTCCCTTTTTATATTGTCTATCATTTTCATTCGTCTCCAACCTCTTGCTTTCCTCCCCCTTACATCCTTCCAATGCCATCATCAACAGGCAGTCACATCTCAGCCAGTGTCCCAACAAACTGCATTTTCTTCTTTTTATTATTTCAGCTACTCTATGAAGCACCTCCTCATTCTGAACTCTCTCCATCCAGCTGATCTTTTCCATCCTCCTCCAAACTCACATTTCAAAGGCCTCCAATCGTCTCTCCTCTCCCTTCCTAATACTCCATGTCTCTGCTCCATAAAGAGCAACACTCCACACAAAATATTTTGCAAGTTTTTTGCCTTAGTTGCAGATCTAGTTTGCTACATAGCACTCTCCTCATTTTGCTGAATGCTTCCTTTGCTCTAGCAATTTATACTTTAACTTCCTGATCACACTTCATATCTTCCTTAATGATGCACCCCAGGTATTTGAAGGATGCCACTTGCTCAACTTTATTTCCCCCAATCCTAATTGTTGCCCTTTTGGTTGATTTGTTAATTCCCAGGTCTCTTGCCATGCGAGAAACGTGAGACTCCGTTACTCTTGGCGATGGTCTCCCGGTTTTGCCTCCTGTAGGTCGCCTGGCGCTCCCTTGCCAAAAGAGCTATGGGTATGACGGCGGCGACCACCAGTAGTGTAGTCTCGGTAACCGTCCGAAACGCGGAAGCGACTCGCAAGGCCACGGTGCGTTGCCCTGCGCCAGCCGCTTTCGGTTTCTTTCTTAATGCTTGAGCCCACACTTCCGCCTCGTATAACAGGACAGAATGCACCGTGGACATCAGCAACCGCCGTCTGCTGGCCTTCGATCCGCCGACATTCTTCATGAGCCGGCTGAGAACAGTTATGGCGTTCCGAAGCTGCTCAGCAAAGCTGAGTTTCCGGTCAATCATCGTACCGAGGTACTTTGCGGCCGGCTTCGTCTCGACAACCTCGACCCCGACCCCGACCCCGACCCGCAGGGAGAAGAGGGTGTCGATACGCTTCTACGTTAGAACCACGATCTCCGTTTTGCTGAGGTTAGAGATTAAATGAGGCCGCTTTTAAACAAGAATGTAGGCTACTCTTCAAAACTAGGAAGCGTGATGTCCAACGGCATCACGGTGTTTTTGAACTTGCTGGTCTCTTCAAGAAGTTTGTGGTGAGTGTCGGTTGTATCTCGATCTCACGTCCTGTCGAGTCAGGGTGTACATTGATGTACAAAGGTGCTTTAAGTGCTGTCGTAAAGTGAATTGATACGGTTTTAGGTGGTGGTTTAATAGTAATAGAGTTAGGCGCGTGGGGTCTTCGATCTTCCGCGGGTAGGCAGTTAGTTTTAGCACTTCTTGAGGGGTAAGAGGGGTAAGGTATATTTAGGCGTCTGATAACTTCTTAGAAGGCAAATCTTGACTAGGGTGGAATTTACTGATGTGAATGTGCTTCAAGACGTTTGGCTCAGTGCCATCTCACCGAGGCCGACATGACTGTGGAATGTGATCAGTTTGAGGGTAAGAAGATATCCTCCGATTGAGCCAATAATGGCTAGGAACGGAGGGAGTGATGTGGCAATCAGATATGTCACAAAGCGGGTGTTCTTCTCCCTTGGGGGGGGGGGGGGGGAATTGAGATGAGGTCAACCCACGGTTGACAACCCATGGTTGTTCAGCCAGGCACTGACTCTGTGCATGGCTCGGCTGAGCCTCAGTTGGGCGCGCTAAGCGCAATGTCGTCAGCGTACTCAACCAAGACCGATTCTTCAGGGATCTCCAGCCTCAGCAAGCCGTCATAGACGGCATTCCAAAGGTTAGGGCCAAAGATCAGGGCCCTGTGCCGCCCCTGACGTTATCACATTCCTACGCCAGCCTGCCGCGGTCTCGTAGGTGAGACCGCGGTTCCTCAGGTTTGCGTCCACTATTCTGAGGCGGTATCGAGGCACATGGAATGAATGCTCTTGGGCTCGAATCATATCGCTCCACTGTGCGGAGTTGAAAGCGTTTCTCACGTTAACATAACGAGAAGGACCACACGGCGCAAAAAATGATTGTGGTTCTTTGCTCGCCGTACTGCCTAAAAAAACCTCTTGAACTGCATCTAGGGTCAACCGACCCTGCCGGAAACAGTATTGGTTGGGTGACCGGCCACCTTCCTGATTCATCGCCGCAATCAGTATTTTCTTTAACAGCTTTTCCAATACCGTCCCAGAAGTGTCAAGTGTACACAAAGGGCGGTAGGAGGACGGCGACTCTGGGTCTCCTTTGCTCTTGGGAATCAGTGCAAGACGCGCGGTCTTCCATCTGGTGCTGAAAGCTCCACCCTCCAGACATCCATTATTCATGTCTAGAAGCAGACGGGGCCTGCAGCGCCCCACAAGCTTGAACACCTCACCCGGTATGCTGTCGGAACCAGGGGCTTTTTTGGCCTTCAGTGACCGTAGGGCTTCCTCCAGTTCCTACATCGAGCGGGAAGTTGACCATGTCGCCGAAGTCCTGCTCGGCACGGACCGAATGGGTCGGAAACAACATCTTAACAACGTGCTCCGCTTTAGCCTCGTCTAGTGAAACTGGTGACCGTGAGACCCCCAATAGCCGAGTTACTATCTTATAACCCAGCTCCCAAGGGTCTGCATCCACCGTCTTCATCAGTTCTCGCCAGCAAGTTTGTGGGGTACAAATGTTGTTTTCATAACTTGACTTCAACATGAAAATGAAGTTAAATATACACCAAACGAAATTGCAGAGCTACTAGCCAATCAATTTGAAGAAGCCAGCAGAACGGCTAACTACGATGAATACTTTAGAACGCAAAATACAGAACTTGAGGGTCTGCTAAAGTTCAGAGCTTAAATGAATTATTCTTACAATGTACCTTTCAAAATAGAACTTGTTAAAGCCTTGGAGAAAGCCGGCAACACAGCTCCTGGTGAAATTCATTATGCCATGATCAGGCAGCTGAATGCCACTGTAAAACGCAGATTGTTAGAACTATATAATCAGTTATGGCGTAATGGAATGTACAACAGCAGTGGAAAAATTGTTCCAGATTCAAAGAAAGCTAAAAATCTGACAGAACCGAATTGCTACCGTCATATCTCTTTGACGTGCGCTATGGGAAAATCTTTAGAAAAATGATAAATAATCGACTCGTGTGGAGTTTAGAAAAAGAAAATCTTTTATCCTCACATCAAGTAGATTTTCGGCAATACTACTTAACCACTGATCAATTGATTAATTTAGAGAATGTTATATATAACAGCTTCATCACAAGAAAACATTGTCTCGGAGTTTTCTTTGACCTGCAGAAGGCTTTCGACATGACCTGGCGTCATGGAATAATGCTTCAATTACATGAATGGGCATTCGCGGCGATCTGTCAGTATTAATCAGCAACTATATGAACGACCGTACTTTCCAAGTATCCGTTACCAACGAATACTCATCAGAAAAAGTTAGAAAATGACCCATATAAATAATAAAACGTTTAACAATTATCCTTCGGCTGCATTAAAAGAGAAGCCAGCAGTAATCATCCAACAAGAATTTTTATCAACCGTCAGTAGTTACGAAGAATACATAAAAATTTATACTGACTGTTCTAAAACCGAACACGGTGTTGGATGCTCCATATATGTAAATGGAGTAGCTCATTATTGGAAACTGCCAGATATGGCAGGTGTTTATACGGCAGAAGTTATATTTTTGACTCTGTAAATGACTGTGCCATTCACTCTATGTTCGTATATAACCGGTACGGTTTTTTTAGTATAAGTAATGACATTAGTCTTACTGACGTTAAGCTCCATCTTATTGAGTCTCGACCATCTGACCACTTGATCAATGTCCTGCTGTATCGCAATCCAATCAGTTGCATTCCTAATCTCAGCACATATCTTCAGATCATCAGCATTCATGAATAATGGTGAGAATATCTGCCGGGCTATGTCATTAATAAACAACACAAACAACAATGGGCCCAAGTTGAAACTCTGAGAAACTCCAGAAGAAACTGGGCACTCAGCGAAAGCTTTAAACAAAAAGTATTATTTATTTATTTATTTTAAAGTCCCGACTGTACACCTTAATGTGGAAAGAATTGTAGGAAGAATACCGAGTTCTCAATCGGCTGCATTTAATGTATTCGAGGTTCAGACCGCTGCATAGTTTCTCCACTTAACCGACAGTTACAGTAGTATTGAATCTAGTCACAAATAGGCCTTTTTTCTTCCGTGATTGCGAGAAGGCCAAATTAATTTTGGTTTTCAAATTACCAGATTTGATTAAATTTTTGTTACTTTTTTTTGGAGATTCCAACTGAATAAACAGACTTGAAATGACCAGCACCACTGGCAGAAAATATGTTCCCGTCCTTTCCAATAGTCATCCAGGGCACATTAATTGTTTCGTCATTGTTTTGATTTTTCTAGGATTCAAAATTAGTAAATATGTTATTAATATTGGAACATACCCCAATAGTATAGTGAAACTTTTACCCCAGAACCGATGAATCACCGTCTACGTCATACAACCCGTGCTTACACTACCAGAAGAATTGCAACTAGATGTCATCTTATTACGTTAATAATTTTTCTTACATCCCTTGCGCGTTCTGAATCCCTCTTTAAATGCGATGCTATCGCATTTACATACCAGAGTCTGCTAGACTCTGGTATGTGAGACATGGATGACAGGGAACATTCTCATAAAATGATCTAATCATAGTCTTAAGCTCTTGATTTTCGGATCTAAGTAGCTTAACTGAATCAGCTAAACTTAGCTGATTCTTCAACTAAGTCAGCTTAACTGTGTCATTTGCGAAATGACAAAATGAATCTCACAGACAACAGGGTGCATAGAGTAACGTCATTAATCACCTGCAGAGCAGCAAAAAAAATCAAACTTTTACCTGTTTATTAATTAAATTTTTCTTGGGTTTTTAATTGTGTGTATTTTCTTGGTAGTAAAAGATGTAATGTTTATCTCTAATATTTAACATCTGAAAATGTATGTTTATTACCAATGTAATCAACATAATTAGATTTCTGTTTTATTGTATTCATATAATTGTGACAATCCTGAAATTCGTTTTTTTATCTCTGTTTGTCAGTCTTATACAGAAATTTTTTTAAATTTTCTCTGCATTCTACTTTATATTTTTGTTTTTAATTAATTTGTTAATTTATTAAGATAATTGTTAATTAATCTATTAAACTCTGACCAGGTTTTCCAGATTCCTGGTTCATCCCCGTTTTGAAACCTAGTAAAGATAAATCATGCTCTTCCAGTTATTGTCCCATATTCCTGAACAGTACCCTGTGCAAGTTGATGGAACGTATGGTAAACCGTCGCCTTCTGCGTACCTTGAGTGAAACGCCCTAATTACCCCTGAACAATCCGGTTTCCGCCAAGATAGATTGGCTATCAATCATGTAGTTGCCCTGGAATCGGGTATTTAAAACGCCTTCCTATTTCACCAACGGCTGGTTGCGGTATTTTTTGATATGCAAAAGGCAACCAACGCAGCTTGGAGGAGAAGAATACATAATAAACTGCATGAATGGGGTAAACAAGGAAATCTCCTTGCATTTATCAGGGGTCCGTCTTGCTACAGGTGCTTTTGCTCAAGCCCTGTGGTTAGTATGTTGATGGAAAGTTATGAGCAATCCATTTCTAATAAACGAATCAAATGATTTGAACTTACGTTGTTCGTATTAAAGCGCAACGAACTCATCAAATGTTTTTTGATGTGGTGTTCTCTAACCAATATCTGACTCGCCGAAACCGAGTCTGCTGCTCCCCTAAACATCAGAGCTCACCGCCTTTTCTCAGCTCTAAATATACAATTACCTCCACTCCTTAATGTTACTCCATGTTATTAACCCCCTTGGCAGCCTTCTCTCATTAATTACTGCTTTGATCTTTGTCAATATAATAAAAAGAACATAAATCCGGTTATCGTTCAACACGAATTTTATAATATTAAAAATAGCATGAATTGTGATGTTACAGTTTATACGAACGGCTCTAGAAACGTTAATTCGGTTGGTTGTGGCTTTGTGATTGGTCGTAAATGACTAGGTGTAATAAAATAGTAAGCTCTGCTGGACCCCCAATCATGTAGGAATTTCAGGCAATGAGGGCGCAGACAGTGCGGCAAGAGAGGCTTGTTTTCAGCCTCTTTTTACCAGTTGTGTTGCTTTTAACGATCGTGTCTGTTTCCTGAAGAGAGTAGTTCAGAGTAGTGGCAACATGAGTGGGATGCTACCGTGAACAACAAACTTCGCCCAGTTAAAATCACTCTTTCACAATGAAGCTCCTTCATGCACCAGTTTTGTGTTCGCTGTGACTGCCGGCTGATAGTGCACTACATTTTTGTAGATTGTATCTGTTATGCGGCATTGCTTCGCAAGTTTAAACTAGGGATTAACATGCAAACAATTTTAGGAGTTAGTGAAGTGTTGTTATCTTCTGTTACAATTTCTTAGAGCCATCTATTTATATTCAGACATATAAATTACTGTAATGTTTTCTAGATATTCATGCCATTTGCTGTAGTGCAGATTGCGATTTAATTTTTCCCGATATATAATGTGACATATATGTTTGTGTTATTTCGCTGATAGTATGCTTTACAGGCTTTTTGCGTGTTTTTTGCTTTTTTTTTTACTTTGAAGACGTATTTTTGCGTGTCGGGGTTTTTAGTTTTTAATTAAATTTTTAACTGTCCAGTTTTTGTTCAGTGGCGGCTCGTATATTGGCACTGTGGAACTGCAGTACCCGCTATTTCCAATTGATTGATATTATCGATAAAATTGAATATAATGAGTTATTTTTTGTTTAATTCTTTCTTTATTCTTGGACAATGTATAATCCTTAAGCTTAATGTCAGTAGGCATTCCCCAGTTTATGAAAAAGATTAAAAAATCTTTGTATAGAACTGTGCGCTTCACAGTTCCAGCAGCGTGGTTTTTTGGCTGTTGTGCGCATGCGCACATAACAAGCCGCACGTGAGGCTGTTAGTGAGAGAGCACTGTCGTTCCCGCAGTGCCGACCATGGCGTGCTGGTGGGAAACAGTTTTTGTTTACTCCGCCTGAAACGTTGGTTTACTCTAGGGAAGTTCCTTGTTCGTTCCCTTTTCTAGTTCGTCGGTGGAAGGAATATGAAAGTGGTTTAGTTATTTTTTCAGTAGTGATCAGAAGATGGCGGAAAGCAAGGGCTCTTTGATTGTTAAATCTGTTTAAAACCACGTTGGAAGGGCGAAAGAGAAAGTAATTAGTAAAAACTGATTATGTATTTGTTTCTGTGTACATAGAAATTTAAATTAAGCACCATTGGACTATAGTGTTTTTAAGCGGATATTTTATTAAGTTATCTAGTAATACTAAAAAATGTTATCCGTATTGACATTTTATTATTTATTCGGTTAAACCGAATACTGTTTTTAAGTACAATGTACTTAAAAACTTAAACACTTACTTAAAAACGTGTACCATATTCTTGAATGTGATAAAATTTAGAATTAGATTATTATCATCCTTCCAGCTATTCTATTTGATCCACTTTTTCGGTTCTTTTATTTTATAGAAAACTTTAACTATGGCTTTGAAGAGGCCCAGAAAAATATTTTCTCTAGCAGCACTCCCACTAATTTTAGCTACGAGCCGCCTCTGTGTAGAATAAATATCGTTTCCAGGCGATGATATTAAGGAAGTGTTTTTCGCCCTGAAAAAGAAAAAAATTGTAACTGTTTTCTGGTGCTTATACATTTTAACAAGTTGTTTCTATGTAGTTTAAGGCTACGTTAATAAAACTACAGGTGTCGCTAATTTTTGGTGAAATGGGTATATTGATTTATTATGAATTACTCGTAATAAAAACATTTTTTAATAAAAAAAAAAAAAACAAATTTTACAACATAAAGACATGAAAAAATGTAAGTATAAATATAAAAAAAAGGTTTACTAATGTGGTAAATTATCACTATGCATTTACACTCTATATGATTCTTAAAGGTTTTGTAATATACTTTTGGTCTGTTATTTTTGTGTAATTTTCTCGTCTATAATTTTCCAACATTCTTTAAAATGTTGGAAAAAAACAAGTTGTCAGAATAAACAATAAAATGGTAGTGTCCACATGTTTGGCCAATCTCCCCTTAACCCATCATTGTTTTCCAGTTGCCATAAATTTTTTTTTCACCACCTGATCTTTATTAGTAAAATATTATCTTTAAAAAAAACTGTTCATAAAGACTGTCTGCAGATGATAAAATTGATAGAAAATATTCAATTAAACTTAAACTACTAAGGAATAAAATAAATTTCTCATATAAGAGCTGTGGAAAAAACAAACCTAGATTCCACAACATTTTTTAACATATTAAATAAATATTCTTATTATTTTGTTTATTCCTTCTGTTAACAGATCATGTACAGAATAATTTACGATTTCATGAATGTCTAGTAAGATATGCACTCGGAACACCTTTGAAAGAACTGATGAAAAATGAATCACTAGCTGTTAAAAACTCTTTAAAAAGTGTAGGTAATGTATTAAAAGACATATCTGATGTATCCCTTCTGAAAACTCAAGTTGTGCATTCACGATTACCATATTATGGAACTGTCAACTGTGTGGCTCGATACAAGTTAGTATATTTTCTTTAAATAATTATTTATAAAATAAATTATTTAATAATTCTCTACTAATAATTTATAAAATATTTATTGCTGACAATAATGCAACAGAATTTCCCAGTATTTGTGTAAAACTTGAAGTTTACTCCTTCCTCCATTCTCACACTTAAACAATTGCTTTTGAGGTATAAAAATTTTCACTTAAAATACCTTTTAAGGAATCTATAACACCAGTGAAACATAAAGATGAAATTTCAAGGCTTCACAGCAGTTAAAATCTACAAGGGCCAGTCAGAGTTTTTAAAGATTTAATTAGTGATGATTCATTCCTGTAGTATTTTGTTCACTCGCAGATCAAGAAATGAATTTTATTCTCTCGAGCTCCCTAACAACTCTGGTACTTTCAGCCTCGTACCGGGGGCAAACATAAAGGACATGGTCCGCAGTGTCATCGACCCTATAGTCCGAGCAGAAGCTCGAATCAGTCAAACCAAACCTAGCCAAACTATTCCTAAAAGCAACATGTCCTGAAAGGAATTGAGTTGCGTACCAATTGGGGGAAACCCACCTCGCTGCTCCCTAACATTTGGAAATATACCAGGCGTGTATCGACCAGTAGAAGAATCGCTCCACCTAACTTGCCAAGAGTCAAAACCTTAATCTTCAATTTCTTGCATACAACATTGGACATACAAAAAATGTAGGGACATACATAATGTCCCTACAACATTGGAATTGTAAACGATGAGCCCAGACGGGTGCAGCATACAACATTATGGCCTTGCAGACACCTTTGTAAAGAATACGCATGGCATGATAATTCAACCCCCAATCAGGATGGATGACTCTACGAACACCAAACAAGACATCTGTAGCCTTCCTTGCGACAAACTGAAGGTGCTGTCTGAATTGAAGCCTCTTATCAAGGTTGATACCCAGATATTTCTGAACGGTAACACGTAATCCGAAGGCCGTCCATCACAACCCGCGGGTGACGGGTCGCAGCTAGACAACCTTTAAGAAACATTATAGAGCTTTTCTCTGCACTGAAAACCATCTTATGCTGAAGACTCCACAATCTTAGTGCCTTGCATGCCTGTGTTGCTCTGAGCTCTATCTCAGTACGCGAGTTACCTTGACCAGCAGCAATTCATCGTCAGCATAAGCCACGATTCAGGAACCACTGGGCATCCGCAAGTTCCACTGTTGTTCCACCAACTGACTGTGCTTCCTTTGGATTGCATCTATTATGTCTGGTATTGGAAGAGTTTTTAATGAGTTTGTTTTTGTTTTAAATCTTTGTGGTCCTATGTTAGCTTTTGATTCTGTTATCTGAGAAGGGAGCCTTTTACACTTTCTGTTGGACATTGTTAAATTTTATGTAGTCTTTCTTATTGTTTTTACTTTTTTTTTTTGTTTAAATAAGTTTATTGTATTTTTAAGACTCTGACTGTGATATTAGTTGTAAGGTTTTATTGATACTAGTTGTAAGTCTTTAAAGCTTTATTTCATTTTTTAATTTTTGCTTTTAACTTAGTTGTAATTTTTATTAGTATTAAGTTTTATTTAAATTTTATTATTTTAGTTTTTAACCTAATTTTAAGTTTTATGTTAGAGTTTTTAGTCTTTATGTTATCTGTCCCTTTGCACCCATCTTGGAGTTTGTTAAATTATGTTACTTCTAGTTTTATTTTAGATTTTAGCTGTGATATTAATTATAAGTTTTTATTTTTATTTTTAGGTTTATTTTTGGACTAGTCTTCTTTTACTTAAATTTTTTATAAAAAAAGAAAATTTCTGAATGATGATAATGCATAGGCGTTTTTTGCCCTCCAAAAAAGAAAAAAAAACAATGCTAAAGGGAATCATGTATCTATTGACACATTTTCTAGAATTATTTCAATTCTAGTATGTTGATTAAAACTACAGTTACAGTCTGTGTGTGGACAGGCAATAATAAACCATTAACCACATCAATGTGTTTTATTTATAGTTTTCTCTCAACTCATGTGTCTGGTAACAGCTGTAAGGAAAGCGTTTTTCTCATTCCAGCTCCTTGTTGCTATCTTTTTGGTATCAATAAGACAGTAACACATCTGAACATTAGAGAATCATGAATAATTTTTTTGAGTGGGTATCTGTAACACGTTGTTTGTATTTTCTTTCCTCATAGACAAGTCTAGAAAATGTTGTGCTGCAAAGGTGTATGTACATTGTCATTCTCTTTAGTCACCACAAATAAAAATATTTATATATTTATTTTTATTTTTCTAGCAATTTAAGGCATTTTCTACAGCTATCAAATTTTATAACATTGTTACACAGTGATGTCTCAATATGTCCTTTGGATAAAATTACCTGCTGTTAATCTTTTTTCACTATTCTTTTTTTAAAAGAGCTTTTTACATTCCTACCTTGATAAATTATATGTGTAGATTAAATTTACTCTTATATTCCATTATTTATTATAAAATTGGGCGATGATAACGCCCAAGCGTTTTTCACCCACAAACAACAAAAAAATAAAAAATAAATAAATAAAATTACTTTTCTTTTTCTTCTTCTTTGTTCCACAAGTTTTAGGCTATATAGCCTGTTCTGGTGTCCATCTTCTCCTCAGTCGGCCTCAATCTCTTCTCACTGTCGGCTTAGCATAGGAAAAAGCTGTTAAGGTTTGCATAGGAAAAAGGTGTTTGATTCAATTCCTGTAATACTTCCTTATGACATCACTAGTTTATTCCAGGAATTTTGTTGCTTTTCATATTATGTTAGCTTTCATATTAGTTTTGCCATATTTTATTTTTAATGATTAATTTTAACACCATCTTGCTCTTTTTTCATTCTTTTGTCTTGAAGTCCTTTTACAATCCAGCATTACTTCTTTAACCTGCTAGATGCCAAATTTAGTAATAGAACCCTTTATTTATTGAAAAAATATTTACTAAATTAAAACCTTCATAAATTTAAATTCAAAATTTAACAATGCTCAAAGCATTCAAAATGCATTTGTCTTATTTATTACATATAACAATTTAATACATATATTACAATTAATATTAATACCATATTAATATATATATTACAATTAATCATTATGCAAACAAAGATGGCAATAATAACTGCTGGCATTTGTGTGCTTGGAAAACTCTTTAAGGTATTTTTTTTTCTATTTAAATTCTTCATTATATCTATTTCATTATGTTATTTATTGCTTTAATGTTCATATTTTAAGATAAACCTTAGTGATACTTTTACAATTAAAGAAAATTATTTTATTTTTTAATGGACTTCATTTGGATATATATTTATATTTACTTCAGAGGAAATCCTGTTTTGATTGAATGGAAACAAGCTGATAATCGAACTGATTTGTTGAAATTAACATATGATGCACCAATCCAATTATCTGCATACTTAGGAGCTCTAAACTTTGACAACTTGTTTCATTACTGTGTAAGTGACATAATCTACAGTTGCTTTTTAATATTAATTGTATTTAGTTTCAGAGATGAAAGGAGTGAATTGAATTGTGTAATAATTCTAGTGATTCAAGTATCTATAACAATTTAATTAAGGAGCCAATAAAATCTGATAGATTTTTACTCATCTTGATTTAATTTTTTCTTCTGTTTGTGGGGGTTCCTTAACATGTTAGTTTTGTTTTCCACTTTTTAAAATACGATACCTGGAAAATTTATTTTGTATTATTATATGCTTATTCTGTTACTTTTCAGAAAAATTGAATATCTGCCATTTGTGAATAGAGTACATTAGACTCACACACGGATATCTGATAACTCAAACAGATTCAACAATTTGAGCTAGCTGTGACTGCTGACTGACAGTGCACCAGATCTTTGTGGATAGTATCTGTTATGCAGCATTACGTCTCAAGTTTAAACTAGGGGCTAACATGAAAATAATTCTTGGGGGTAGCAGTGAAGTGTTGTTATCTTCTGTTTTACAATTTCTTAGAGCCGTCCATTTATATTCAAATATATAAATTAATGTAGTGTGTTCCAAACATTCATGCCATTTGCTGTAATGCAGATTGTGATTTTTTATTCCAAGATATATGATGTGATATATCTTTGTGTTGTTTTTTCGCTTTTAAAATGCATTGCAGGGTTTTTACTTCGAAGATGTATTTTTGCGTGTTGGGATTTTTAGTTTTTTATTTAATTTTTAACTGTCCAGTTTTTGTAAAACAAATATTGTATCCAGGCAATGATAACACAAAAGTGTTTTTCGCTCCGAAAAAAACCAAAAAATGTAATCAACTAATGATATAAAAGGAATTTTGCAAAGTTCTTTTCTAGGTGAAATAATCCACATTGCCTGGTCTAAGTTGGGTGGTTCTGTTAAATGTTGTTTCATTCTGAGTGAGTCCCTGTCACTTTCTCCTTAATTAACTTGGACTTATAAACATAGTACAGTATGTTACTATATTACAGAAATGCTATCCATATTCACGTGTATTTACTTTGAATGATGTTAGTTGAATTGATGTAGTTAATTAATACTTACATATGCAAAGAGTATATTATTTTTTTTAGTGAATTTTAAAATGTATTTTGCTACATAACAAAGGAACATTTAAAATACATCAAAGTAGTGTTTTTTATACATATTCTCCCAGATTTTGAAATTAACAACCATTTTTATTTACTAGCATTTGTTAGAATACTGTCTCACTTTTAATGTGTTTTTGTCTCAAACAATTTTGTAGGGACAATTAAACATTTATACTTATGTGTAGGTGTGCATGTATTTGCATAAATATGTTTGAGCGTCTGAATTTGCATATTATGCAAGACGTGCATAATATACTACTTCATCAATTTCAATAATTTTTGTTTTTAATTTTAAATTTCATTGCTCTCATGTTATTTTATATTTACTTTTTCTGACTGATGAATTGCCATCATGATTTAAATCTTTCCATTTGAGGGAATTTATTAACAATCCCAAATTGTTTCCATTTATACGTACAAAATTGCATGTGTGTTCTTTTTTATATCTATTCCCATTATTAACCCATAAAAAAATATGTTTTTATTTTCAAATACTATTTCATCAATAACAACCAAAATACATACTGTACATAGGAATAAAAATGTTTAATTATCATTTTAATATTACATAGATTTTTATTTTATTTTCTCCGTGATGCATTTGCACATATTTCAATGAAAAAGAAGTTAATAAAGCAAAAATATTTTTTTAATTTAACAAAAACAGCAAAATCTTTTTACAGGTTAAGTATAAACAATATACACAAGTAATTTTGAAAAATTTTTAATTTTTTTCAGATTGAGTCAGGATTAATTGTTGTTGCTTATACCGATGGTTCTCCTGCAGATACATTTCTGCTATCTTATTCACAATGTCAATCATATTGGAGAGTATGGCTATCACGACTTCAAAATTATTTGGAGACAAGAGTAATTCATTAAATTCCTGTTGGTGTTTTTATTTAAATAAGTATTTGTAACACACATATCTCAGTTCAGAACACGCATGTTTTTTTTTGTTTTGAATAAACTTTTGTCCTTGAATTGTTTATAAACGTGTTTCTGCAATAAAAATTATAAGTTAGTATTAAAAAAACAACCATTGAGTTCTTGTTTTATTGAAATCTAGTTTACTTTCAAATTTTTTAATTGTTCACCTTCTTGATTTGAGTATTATTTTATGTCCATCCTAGCATTGTCACTCAAACATTTGCAGTTCATACATTTTAGAGTACCTCCACTCTCAAAACTACTTTTAGCACCAAGTCTTCCTGAACTGGGATCGTCAAATAAATAGCAATGTTTAGCTCCTCCCACCCCCTATCCTTACTGTCATGACTGAAACTTTGTCCTTTCCACTCTAAGGGTTATACAATTTCTTTAACTAATCATTTTGATTCTTTATTTTAACAATTTAACATTTTTAAATACTATATCAGATTGAGTGTTTATTTGTTCATTAACTATCTCCTGTCTTTTTAATCTTAACTTTGAATATTTCCATGTTTTCTAGAATATTTAAAAGTTCAAATATTCAGGAGATAATTAATAAACAAATAAACACTCAATGCAATGTAATAATTAAAAATTAAAAATTTTTTAAATAAAGAATCAAAATAATTAGTAGAAACTGTATAACTGTTAGAGCAGAAGGGACAAAGCAGAAGAGACTTTGACAATAAGGATGAGGAGTGAGAGAAGCTTAATATTGCTATTTATTTGACAATCCCAACTCAGGGAAACTCAGTGCTAAAGGTATTTTCCTAAGCAGATCTCTGAGTACTGATTTGGGATTTTGATGCGCTGATTCCATGTTCACAACAAATTCATCTTAAAAGGGAAGATAATTTTATTATAAAACACTATCAAGAATTTTTGTATGACTACTCTGATTTGTGTCGGACCTCTGTCTGAATGTTTGTTTGCAGTCTAACAATTTTGTTGAGTACCTGTTTTTACTCATAATTTTTGCAATCCACTTTAAAAATTTTAGTCATATCTTAGCCATTTATCAATTGACCTGAACAGATTATTTTTATCACAATAAAATGTTAACATTTTATACAAATATAATTTGATAAAATTAATATTTACAATGCTATTAATGATTAAAAACTTTAAAAGACCACCATTTTGGAATTTTAAGAAGTGAAATTTCAAACTTATTTATTTTGTTGAAGATTTTGTTGCGTACATATACAAGGTGATTCAAAGAAACGGAAAATTTTGAAAGTTGTGTTGGTAGTGTGGGCGATTGGTACCACTTGATAAGTGGCGCCAGCCTCTCTAACCTAACCTGCCATTTAGTAGTCATGGATCCTTGGAGTGGTGCGCAATGTGCATTTGCTATCAAAGCGTTTAAAAAAAACAATGTGGAGGGAGCGCGTAGAAAATGTCGCCGTCATTTTAATCTGGGACAGCACGACCGTGTTCCATCAGCACATGCAATTAAAACATGGATATCTGATTTTGAGGAAACTGGTTCGGCAATGGAAAAGAAACCTCCAGGCCGTGAGCGAACCGTCCGTACACCACAGAATGTTCAAGCTTTACAAGATGATGTCACACGAAGTTCACATCGGTCAATCCGTCGTCTCTCAGCATCTTTACAATTGCATAGTTCAAATGTTCGAAGAATGTTAGTGAAGGACTTGCAATACCATCCATACAAGTTGCAGATCGTCCAGGAACTGCAACCGAACGATGCAGTTGTGCGAGCAAAATTCTGTAATGTAATGCTTCAGAAAATAAATGATAACGAAGAGTTTGTTCTCGAACTGTGGATGTCAGACGAAGCGCATTTCCACCTCAGTGGATTTGTTAACAAGCAAAATTTCAGATTCTGGGCACAAGAAATTCCTACGCAGCTACACCAGCGTCCGTTACACAGCCAGAAAGTGACCGTGTGGTGTGCTATGTCATCTTACGGTGTTATAGGCCCTTATTTTTTTGAGGATGACAACGGTCTTGCGATTACAGTGACGTCGGCTCGTTACGTAGTCGTGCTTGAAACCTTTGTTGTGGAACAACAAAAGAGATTTTCACCAATTCTTAACACAACCTGGTTTCAACAAGACTGAGCAACGTCACATACTGCACGAATATCGACGGCAGCTGTACGCCGATTGTTTGGATAACGTGTCATTTCACGAAATGGTGACATTAGATGGCCTCCCAGATCGCCTGATTCTCAGCTTCCAATTACTTTTTGTGGGGTCACCGTAAAAGCAAAGTGTTCCAGAGTAGACCTGCTACAACGGAAGAACTGAAGGCAAAGATCCGAGAAGCAATTGCGGAAATTCCAGTTGAGATGTTACGTCACCATGAACAATTTAACGAAGAGACTTCGTGAGTGTTTACGTAGAAGAGGAGGTCACCTGCAAGATGTCATCTTTAAAAGATAAACTAAAATGTATGTATCCTAAAATGGCAACATTTGTACAATTACATGAAATAAAATTCATTTTCTAAAAAAAATGTTTCAATAACGTTATTTAATTTTTTAAATTTACCGTTTCTTTGAATCATTCTGTATAACAAATTTCATTAACATATTTTGATCTAATCTTAAGGTATACATTTTTATAACACAAAATGGTGGACAAAGAGAAAAATGAAGTAAATTAGAGTATTTGTCCATGTGAACTTTTTTGCCGATACCTCCCAGGACGCCTTTATACCAACCCATTCATACCATAGTAAATGATGTACTATTTCAGGGCAGTGTTTCAAATTTCACTATTTGTTTTGGCAAAAATAATGTTATAAATATATGATTATGGTCATGTGTTCACTGTATGTCAAACATTTTGACATAATTGCTCTATGACAATTATTGAGATTTACTTCAAGATTCAATAAGTTCATTAGAAAATTGGACAAAAAAATGCTGGATTAAAATTTTCAGTTAAGAAAGCATGTATCTGTTTTTTCATTTATTATCTAATAATACTCCTAAACTGTAGTTGAACTGACGAGAAATCACAATGTTGCACCATGCTAACCTCTTAGGTAGTATTGGATGAAAATTTTTTATATGTTACATATTGGTAACACAAGTTGAGGATACAGGTCAAATATATATGCTATACTTCTATTGAGCCCTGTGAGTTCTCAGATGGCACTCTTCTACTGCATAAATGGCTCTAAAAATGTTTAATTCATAGAAAATAATGAGCCTTTCTAAGAGAATGTAGAACAAACTAATAGCAGCCTACATTGACTAGCTCTTAAACAATAGCTCTTAAACAAGCCATGTAGAAATTCTATGTAATGAATTAGCTAATGCAGCCACTAAGGAAGTTTGTACTCAGTGGATTTAAAAGTTAATATTACTCCTTGTGATGCTTTGTCAATTGTTGGCTGAATGGATAGCATTAATGGATAGTGTTGCTGGCAGTAAACTACAAATACTAAATCTTGGACGTCATCACTGCATGATAATTACTAGAAAAAGTAGTGGATTCTGCATTTGTGGCACACGGATTAACTGCAGATTAACATGGATTCCTCAGTCATCTGTTGATGCTTCCATATGTTCCTTAGATAAATATTGTATTAACTTTTCGCATTCATGTGTTTATCACATCTACTTGATACATTATATGACATTGCATTATTGGTTTACACTAGCACTAACACTAGTATTGTGTTATGAAGATGATGTGAAATTATCTGAATTTTAATTTTTATCCTGTTACTTTTCATTTTAGGCATGAGCCCATTAATACCTACATGTATTTATTTTCCTTTTATTCACTATTTATTGCCAAGCAATTATAGCAAGGTGCTTGCAGAGGGGATTAAAAGTATGGTTGTAACTAGAGGAAAAAGCGCCTTACTAGAATGGCTCTGTTACACTTTGTAATCTATTTTTCTGTAAGATGATTTTTCTTGTTGATTAATGGGTCTATTGAATAAAAATAACTAATTACTGTTTGGAGATAACTTATCAGAATAAGTGAACACTTTTAAGCATAAGTTATCTCTTGATTGTAATTGAATAAAAGCAACCTTTTACATAAAAGTAAACAATGGAGAATTTTTGCGGTGGATAAGTATTTTCTTATAAGTAATTACTTAATTTGTAAGTACTCTCTTAATATTACCTAATAGAATATGTTATGATTACAGTAATATAAACAAACATGTTCTAACATGTTTAGTTATATCTGTAGCTGTAATTCTTTCAAGGCAAAGGATTTTATTTAGTCATTTGATATTGTAATATAAGTATCAAACATGTCTTCGAGTGGAGAAGAATTGCCTTTAGGTGCTAGTTGTGGTTGGCTTTTATTTGCAAAGCTTTTAAAAGGTTGTGTTGTCATTTTCCATAAATCCGTGATCCCAACAACTGTACAGGCCAAAGAAAAGGCATGGATAGAAATAAAAGATGAGTTTGCTAGAAGTTCTAGGAAAAATTGAACTGTTGGAAAGTTAAAAAAAATTCTTAATGATTTGAGGCAGATGTAATGTGGAAAACAGACCAAAATACTACTACAGGAAACAAAAAAAATTGGGAAAAAGCCTTTCTGAAAATGTTAAATTATGAAGAAAGTCTAGTTTTCCAGAAAATTGCAGGAGGCTGACAAACTGCCATACGTGATCCACAAATTTCATTAAAAAAATCAAATCAGAGTTTGAATCATGGAAAACAGAATAAAAGTGTACATTATTGCCTGCACAGATTATAGTTATTAAACGGCAAAAGAAAAAGAAGTTTGGTTTAAAAGCTGAAGAAACTAAAAATTTGTCTACATCAGGTCTTGTTTTACTTGAGCAACTAAATACTGCCAGGTTGCAAGCAAAAAAAGAACTTAACTGGGGCCAAATCTGATACTAAACAGTCAAGTTTGAATGTTTTGGTAGTGAAACTAAAACACAGAGTTTCGTACATGAGTTTTATCTCATAGTATTGTGGAACGAGACGTGGTGGAACATCTCTTTGTGGTGGAATGAGATGGTTTGCTGTCAGAATTATGAGAATATGTACAGTTGTAATAAAACTGACAAAAATAAGTATTAATTGAATAATTGTAGGCCTACATAACTAAAAAAAATGATTTTTTATTTTGACCAGTTGTAATTTGTAGACTACTAATTGCAATGTTTTTCAAAGAAATAAATATCCTGTTTCCTGAAAAAAAAAATACAATAAAAAAATTTTCATAATAATAAAAAAATTAAAAATATAAATTGAAAAAAGAATGTTGAGGTCCCCAGTTTAATTCAGCTAATTCAGTCCGACACCTTACAACTGAGCTACACCAAGGCATCATTTCTTATATATTCATTACTGATTTTATATTAATTTACTTTTTTAATATTTATTTATTGGATTTTATAAGTTTATTCAATTTGTTAGTAATAAACAAAAAACCCATGTGACAATAAATTAATTAAATTACAATTAGTTAAAAAACAAAAAAAAAAATTGTTAGCCTTGATTTTGTATCTAACAAGGAAACAGTGTTCCCAGTATTTCTTGGCGTTTTAGCTGGACGTTTTGCTTGATGTCATCTACTTTGTTTCCATCAGCACATTCTTCGTAGGTGTCTTCTAAATTTTCTTCAGAATATTCAAAATTATTCTGTAAATATTTGCTAATGTTATGTAACACACCGCAATGCAACACACAATTATTTTTTGAACTTTTCCAAAAATTCTTTCACTTTGTTTCTTAAAATTGTAAACTTTGCTTGAGCTAATCAAATACTCTTTCAACTATGACCTTCTTCTCACCATGCTTGATGTTGAACAGTTCCTGTTTTCTGTTGACAGGGTTTTTAAATGGAGTTAATAACCACAGTGAAATTCCATACCCACTATCTCCAAGCAAACGTGAACCTTTTACCTTTACATTTAAATTGTAATCATATCAAACTGTAAATCATAATCTGGTATACTGAAATCTGATTCCAAACCTGGAATTATGTACACTTTAGGGCCACTGAGCATTTACATTAGTAATCATTCAGTTGAATTACTAGTGATTTGGACATTGAGGCTCGCAAATCCTTTTCTGTTAATATAATTGTCTCTGAATGCAGATGGTTTTTAATCCTGATACATGTGTTCAATCAAATGCACTGATAACTGTTGGTATCTGAAATCTGATGGACCACTCCTCTCTAGATACTTCCATTGCCTATAAGTCGGATGGAAATTTGGTCTATAAATGTGTTTTCTCCTTTATGCAATCGACTATGCTATTTATAATTTTACAGAGCAAAATCTTGCGCAACTTGCAAAAATATTTCCATTTTCTGGCATGAGTTAAGAGCTCCTCTTCTAGTTTCATCTGCTTCTCCCAAAAAGAGATCTGAGAGGTAATCTATTTTTTTGCTTTCAAATCGCAAAAAAATCTTTGAATCGCTGTGGCTAGTATCCTATCTTTCCAGGTAAGTCTTCCTTCTGTTTTCAAAATCTTATAAACCTTACCATATGTCTCAAATTAAAATGCAATAGTCACCAATCTGTATTTCAAGTATTCTCAATACTCTCCTTTTTATTGTCAGCCTCCGTGGCGTGAGTGGTAGCATATCAGCCTTTCATCCAGAGGTCCTGGGTTCAAAATCCAGTCAGGCATGGCACTTTCACATGTTACAAATCATTCATCTCATCCTCTGAAGCAATACCTAATGGTGGTCCCAGAGGATAAAAAAAAACTCAATAGCTATCTTAAAAATAAATAAGTATTAACTTATTCATTTAAGTTAGATCTTGTTTTTATTGAACTAAAAATAAAACATTACTGATAAAACCCTAAGTAACTACTTATCATGTAAGTAAACACTGATTAAATGACAAGTTTACCTATTGCAATAAGAGAACACTTAATTTTTAAGGAATCCTTTTTTTTTATTCAATTCATCGTTAAATACTTAAAATGTTTTAACTTTGAAGTTAATAATTTTTCTATTCAATAGATCCAGTGTTAAAAAAAAATGTGGATAAACTGGGTATCCCTTTACAAATCCCACATTATTTAATTAATAATGTAGTTCCTATACATTACACTCCATTAAAGTATTTGAATATTTTTTTTGCTTTAAATCCTTGTTATTTTTATATTATGCTCTCAAAATATGTTTTTTTAAAAAATTCTATTGAAGGTTCTTTGTGTTAGATAATTACATTTGTAGTAATTCATCTAAGAAAAAAAACTGAATTGCTGCATAATGTATACAGGATGAATCTTCTCATAAACTATGTGATGAAATCTTATTTTGCACTTAGGTAACAGAAGTCTTGATTTGTCAAAAAATATAACTTGGTGCCTCAATCATCCTGCCATGATAATTTTATCTTTTTAAAAAATGTAAATGTGCTAATTAGTATTATATCCAATTCATATAAAGATTAAATAAAATTTGTGTTTTTTTTTAATTGTTCAGTGCTAGACTTAATGTTTGGGTATTAGTTTAATAATTTGATTTGGTTATGCAGCCAAAAGCCAAATTATGAAGTAAGCATATGCAAAATTCTACTAGTATGTTTTTGTTTTATTCTTTGGCCCTAATTCGAAAATGGCTCCATAACACCTGAAAATGTTTGCAACTCTTGTGTGGGTAAGATGAAATAGTTCGTTCTCGGTAATCTTCCCAACTCGCAGTCGAACTGGAAAACAGCTGATTTCTTATTTTTAAGTATAGTTTGATATTAAACACCCAACATTTTAAAATTTTTAATTACTGTTTGTCTACGTATATTTGTGTTGATGTTCAATGATTTCAAAAATTCAGTGCAAAATTACACAGTTCCATTTTGCTGTAAATGTATGATAACGTTGTTTTGGGTGAATATGGATAAAGAAGGTATCTCATTTTTTTTAATTGTTATTAGTTTCTTTTGTTAAACAATTTTTGTTCGGAAAGCTATTATTTTACGTCTTTCCGTTTCTCAGATGTGAAACATAGAAATTATGTTGGTATTCGTGCGAAGAACACTCAAAATAAATTTAGTAGTGCCTATGTGGGGAGCCACGCCGTGACAGTCAGAGTGTTTAAGGCCAGTTTGTGGTATATCAATTTATTTGTTATTATTTGGCTTTAGAAGTCATGATACAGTTAAATTAAACCACCTTAATAATTTTTACTTGCCTTTAACATCGTATTCAGATTTTCCCTTTTC
The DNA here is from genome assembly GCF_047948215.1 of Lycorma delicatula. Taxonomy (NCBI): domain Eukaryota; kingdom Metazoa; phylum Arthropoda; class Insecta; order Hemiptera; family Fulgoridae; genus Lycorma; species Lycorma delicatula. The sequence goes on along the minus strand of NC_134464.1, from coordinate 54,127,734 downwards.
AATATCAAAATGCTATAGGCGATCGTAATAGCTTATTTTAATTACGGTGGGTTAAATTTAAAGTTTGTGCCATGGCTGCAGCATCTTTAACCAAAATTGATAATTCTATTAAACATAATTTTTTGATTAAGTCACCACCACCTATAAAATTAAACAGAAATTCAATTTATGGCTGTAATGACGTAGCAAAGGCAGAGACCCATGAAGTAGTTTCGACAGTAACAGCAGATAATAAATCAGTTTTAACTAGTAGTGTAGAAGAAAGTTCAACAGATGGGAAGTTAAGTAGGTGCTTAAGGTTAAGACGTTATAATATATCGAAGAAATATTTGGTACCGAGGTCTGTTGAATTAAATGCTATTTTAAATACTTATGGTATTAAAAGTTCTGTAGGTAGCCCATCACCAGATGTAAGTGATAGTTCAGCCGTTTCAATTAATAGTGATAATATTAAAACTTTAATGTCCTGTATAGATAATGAGTTGAAATCCAAGGATGATGAAGCCAAGAAAAAAAGATTTAGTAGTAAACATGATGATATCAAGGTTGATGATGACTTATCAAAGATAATAACTAGTGAATCAAATGAATTAAATGGAAGCAGTGAAGTAAAAGAAGTCTATCAATTGGTGAGTGTTGAATAAGTAAGGTATGTTTATTAATTACTTTTAGGAATTGTTTGTTAAATATAACACCTTATGTAGTAGATACTGATAAATTATTTCAATCTACTACATTACATTTTACTATAAGAAAGTAATTATTATTTACACAATCAATATACATAGTTTACAAATATGTGCAGAGATGATAATGAAATTGTGTATTTTGACCATGTCACCTTTAGTGTCCCCCTTGTTGTGTTATATATATATATATATATATATATATATATATATATATATATATATATATATATATATATATAATAACCTGATTATATGGGCTTCTTGAGAAAATCTTGAACTGTTGATTTTTTTATGCTGCCGTAAATGCTGTGTGTATTTGCATACTTTGATGTACAATGGGTACTACCTTTAGTATAAATGTATTTTTCAAACAGGACTTCTCATTTGTAAATCAACTGTATCTGTTTCTTTTAGACTCCAAAGATTAGCATCAGAAGATGAATTAAGGTAAGCTATGCTAATTTTTCCTTTAATGCTTTTAATTGTTAATATTAGTAAAGTACAGGGAATATGAATATTTTACTTAGGACATATTAGATTTAGTTAGCTGATTATAATATTTGAAATGGGTTGTAGGAGTTAAAAAATAAAGAATGGAATTGAAAGTAAGAAATATTAGTTTTTAATGTTGTATTCATAGTATAGTTGTTGGTTTATTTTTTTACTACATTTTTTCAGAAGTAATTGCCAAATTCTGATGATGTGAAGAAATTGAAGAAGAAATATAGAACCCTCATCACCTTCAGTTATTTGTTATAATTTTTTATTTTTGTTTAATGTTGCATCAACTATCAGGTATTAGTGGTTGTGTTAGATAAGGTTTAAGGAAACATATTTTGACATTTTCAGTCCCTACTCATAGATTTCCTAGATCCTCAGCGTTTCCTATTTTAAATTTTCTCTTGCTTGTTCACAAACACTACATGGAATTGAACCTTGACCTTTGGTGTACTAATCAGTCATGCTAGTGATTGTGTTTCTCCATGCTGATCATTTTACTCTTGATTTGTAAATATGTAATGCCTTTATCTGTAATTGTGTTCTCGTTTTACTTAAGCTCTGTATAATCAAAATAAAACTACAATACTGTTTCCAAGCCTGTCAATGCATTTTTATAATCTCATTTCAAATTTTAGTAAAAATTATAAGATAATATAAAATGCAGCGAAGTATTATAAGCTAAAAAAATAACTCCCTAAAAATAAAGGTGATTCACAGATTGAACAGGAAAGTTGGCCAGACTAATGACAGACAGAGTTACTTGTTCACAAGTCACAAGCCAAAAGGAATAAAGTCTCTCCATCCATACAGTACGCCTAAAAGTTGAATAATCAGATGCTTGTATAATGTCAGGAAAGTAAACTATTCTGTGCATATAATATAAAATACCTATTAAGAAAATTTCTACAAATAACTAATTTCACACTTATTAATTGTTATTAGAAAATTTATACACACTAGTGTTGCCCTATCATGGTTTCTCCCATGATATCAATCCGGCATCACCTCCAATAATTTTTTTATAGAAAACTTGTTACAAATAATGTGTGCGTAGTGTTTTTAGAGTTTGATTAAATCCCCATTGTGGTATTTAATGAAAATGTTGGCATTTTTTTTTGTGGTGCTAGAATGAATAAGCTTGCATAATGTTACTTGTACTCTGGAGCAAGCTACATAAAATTTTCCTTGAGAGAAACAGTCCTCTCTTAAGTCAATACCTGATAACTTCAACTGCTGCTCTTGAAACCTATTAATCATCTTTTTTTTTGTCGTGGTTTCGCCCATGCTATGTGGTTACTTGCATTCCCTGTTGTGGTTGGGGGATATTTAGCTGGTCATGGCTTGCTTCACTCACCCTTCATGTCTAGCCAGAGGGTTCTGCCCCTTGAACCCCATTGTGTTCATTAAACTCATGCTTGTGAGAATAATAATGATAAATAGAAATTAAAAACTGCTTTTATTATAAAATGCAGTGTTTTGTAATTTCTATAGAGCAACAGTTTGGTCAGTACAGGACCGAAAACTTTGAGTGATCTAAGAATGTAAGTTTCAAAACAGTCAGCCTCTACATTAAAATCAAGTTTACGTCAACATTTGTTACTGAGAAATTAAAAAAAGTAGTCAATTTCATTATTACTTGATTTTAACCCTTTAAGCTCAGAATTTCAAAAAATCCTTTTTAGTGTATGCTTACACTGTAAGAACACGTATTCAAATTTTCATTAATTTATCTTAAGTAGGTTTTGCTGGTGTTGAAAAATCAACAAGTTGTTATATTTATATATATATATATATATATATATTACCATAATTATGTTATTGAAATTTATCTTATTAAGATTCATATTATTCCTCTGTATTGTTAAATTATATTTAAATTCTGTTAAATAAACCACCTAGTACAAAATATTTAGATAAGACATATCTTACCTTAATTTTTCATTAAGGTACTTTCGTGGATCCAGCATTCTCAGTCATAAATGAAATAATTCCAATATTGATGAAAATAATGGAATTATATGCAAAATCCAGTAGTAGTAAGTAAACCATTGGTTATTTAATAGAATATAATATATACCAGTGTGATATAAAATTTGGGTACCTTTCCATTAATATGGTGCTAATGTTAATGTTATTTGTCATATTTTTCTGCTTTTGTACTGCAACAATTCAGTATTTCCTGTTTAATTTTCTCTTGTTTGTACATTTAGTAATTATTCACATTACAGTATAATTATTCTGCATTTTTTGAGTTTTTATACTTGCTTTCACTTGACTTAATTTATATCAATGTAGTAAAAATATAAGTTTCAAATTGTGTTATCAAAGAACATGCCCTGAAAACAGTAACATATCAATTCAATTTTGTTTTAGCAGTTGCTGTGTACAGTCATGGTATGGTTTGTAGTTATGTGAATTAAACTTCTTAAATCTCCTAATTTCAGTCATGAACCTCTGGAGTATGCCCACCAGGAAGAATTGTGCTGTTGCATTTTTACAAGACTGTGGAATTCTCCCTAGCTCTAGGTTATGCAAAAATAGGTATAAATGATGCTGTACTTTGGAATCAGATTTTATGGCATTGCAGTCATAGAACTTGCTGCACTAATGTGAACATACGTGTAGGTAATCTGTTTGAGAACTCAAGCATACTTTTCCTCACAGCTATTAGAGATTCATTTTCAGATGACCTCCTCTGTTTCTTGGTTGATTGACAACTAAATATGTTCCACAAAACAGTAATAGACTATATAACAGCTAAATGAGAATGGTATGTGTTGAAATTTTAGTGCAGTGCCCGTTAGCTAAAATTGGCAGTGAAGGACTGATTGTAGAAGTAGACTTAAGCATGTTTACTAGATGCAGAAATAGCGCATGACACGTGCTTCCCTGACTATGGATATTTGGAGGGATGTACTGTGAAACCAAGCACATTCTTTCTGTTAGTGTTCAACATTGTAAGAGACAGATAGGTTGATACAATAATTATGAATTCTATTAAAAAAATATCACCAAGGAGGGATATCATTTACATTGACTCATAGAATTTAATATTCCACTGCTCTAAAGCTGCTAGATTCCAACACTTCAAAATTAATTGTTAATATAGCTTTGTTGATTCAGACATCAGTACATATACGCAAACCACGAAAAGGTTGTGGAAGAGTGTGAAATGGTGGGGCAAAAAAAAAGTGGAGGTAAAAGAAAAAGCACTGAGGTATAGCAAAGTTCCTGAGAGTTCTATCTCACAGCGAGTTGCCAATGGCAATAAAAAAAATTGTAGTAACATTACCAGTTATTTATTTTACAATTATTGAATTCAAAACTATAAATTATTATATGATAGAATTAGACTGGCATCTCATTAAGGGGAAAGTAACGAATATTTTCATAAATTAGTCATAATTAATTTCTATATACATGTAATCTAGTGATAGGGAAAAGTTTTTTTGAAAATTATTCTTAAAACAAAATTCATTCAAAAAGTAATAAATTACTAACTGTTCCTCTAGTTATAATTTTACTGATTTTTATTTACTATTTTAGATAGTTCAAAGAAAAAAGAGAGATTTTTGTATCAGATTTGACAAATATACAGATTTTATCAGTTGTAGGAGAAAGAAGAACCCATAAACTGAGACATCCCAATTCTGAAGGGGAAGACACTTACTTACCTTGTGGTGGTTCCCACACCACCCCCTCCATTCCGAGCCCTGAGGGGTTTTACCGGAGGTCATCTTTAGACCCTCTAACTGATTACATCTCACAAATCCTCAGTCCTCACAGGCCTCAGTAGGGATGCCACTGATGCAAATGCCTCAGCAGACATTTACATCAGTAAAAATTATCTCGGCCAACACCTTTGCTTTAGGCTTCTTTCAGACATCTTCACTCTTATTTTCCTACAATATCACCCTCTGAAATAGTTAACTGAGTTGATGGAAGTGCGAACTCCGGGCCTAGTCCAATTTTAATACCAACGCTTGTGACTGTAAATGCCTTGACCATTGGCTAAGTAACTTGTCAATACAATGCTAAACTCATATTGTTCAAAATGTGTTATTAACAATGAAATTCATACCTACATTCCATCACCCATTATAAACATCATACCTGAAGACCGTCCTCGGCAAGACAGTGCCACACCTCAGGGCTGCATGGACAACCATGCCCTTGGTAGTACAGTCACCTCCCTGCCAACAGCGGCCCTGCCACTCAATTTCAACAATCACTGCTTTTGAATTAATCAAGGCTCGTTAACAAAACGCCTACCCGCCAGTCAATTAAATGTCTCAGCCAAAGCCCTTGCCACCTGGAATCCTATTTGGTTTAAACACCTTCAGCCAATTTATATAATGCAAGGAAGCAGAGGAAACCAGCCACTATCGACCATTCCCCACGGACCTTCCAATTAACTTTGAGATCCAGAAAGGAGTTCACTCTCTCGAGTTCTCCATCTTCTTTGGTATGTTCAGCGTCGTACTGGGGACAGACATGGTCCACCATGTCATCAACCCTGCAATCCGGGCATAGACCTGAATGTACTAAATACCTAGCCAATCTTTCAAAAAGCACTATGGCTGGAAAGGAATTTTGTAATATATCGATTGGGGGAAATCCACCTAAACGCACGCAAATCAGTTACAATTGGAAATTCTATGCATGTAACGACCAACAGGGGAGTCATCATCCTACGTGGCCTGCCAAGATTGGGTGGATTGTACTGGACTGTTTTACATTTTCCTGCATATGTTCCGAAGTAAGAAGACCATCCTGTTTGGAAATATAACGTTGCTTACTTTCTATGGTAAGAATATCTATTGGCTTAATGCCAGCACCAACAGAAGGAAAAGTTGGGCTCTCAAAAGAATGTCCCTATAACACCTAAAGATCATGCGCTGAGCCCAGACAGATGGAGTGTGTAACATAACAGCCTCACTTACACCCTTGTATAGGATATACATGGTACAGAAATTCAACTCCCAATCAGGATGTATAACTCTGCGAATTTCAAAAAAGGTAGCAACAGCCTTCTTGGCAACATATTGAAGGTGTTTCTTAAGTGAATTTCTCATCAGCGATTACACTCAAGTATTTCTGAGCAGAAATATATCTAATGGAAAGGCCGGCTATTGAAACCCTTGCTTGGCATGAATTGGCCAGCAACACCATCAATTGGTTAACATCATCGTGGTTTTTTCTGGACTAAAAATCATCTTATACTGGAGACCCACAACCTGAGAATCTCACATGCATGGGCAGTTCAGTATTCTATCTCATCGTTGCATGAGTCTTCCTCAACCAGCAATAGCCCATCATCCACATAAGCAGTAATGCGGCAACTACTAGGCAACCTCAACCGTAGAGTCGAACTCAATTATCCAAAGAAGGGGATTCAATACACTGGCCTGCAGGCACCCTTTGGATAAGGTCTTCCCTACTTCCGAGCTGCCATCACGGAAGGGTACAGTTTGATGACTGAAATAACTTTGAGAGAATCTTTATTTCATTCCACATACACAGCTACGTTTCTGCATTTGAAACAAGGCAGAGGGCCACCATAAGTTAAAGCCTTGGATATATCCAGAAAAACACCTAACACATACCTGCATACACCGAAGGAAGCAATCAATATTCATCACCTTCAATATGGCACCCTCCATGCTCTTGCCGTGCCGAAAGCCATATTGGCATCTATCAAGTGCTCAGTAGTTAACTTACTAAGAATACAGTGATACAAAACTTTCTCAAAAACTTCCAATTACAGGCAAGAGCATCAAAGACCGATAAGAAGAACCAATAGTAGGGTCCTTGTTACCTTTAAAAAGCAATATCAATTCTCCATGCTTCCAACATGCTGGGAAATATCCAGCAGAAAGCATCAATGTCAGAAAGTTTCAACAAGTAGTGGAGCCAAGAAGCAGCAATTTGTCTGTAATGGCAATTTTCCCTTAGTTTTGTAGGCTCATTGCCAGTTAAAATATTCATTAGAAAGAATTTTTTTATTATTGATGAAAATTATATCATGGCAAAATAAAAATTATGTTCATATAAGACAATGCAATTTTTTAAATTATCAGTTGTGACTTGCACACATTAAAGATGAATGTTAAAATAAAAATTATTTTATTTTAAAATAAAGGGGGTAGCAAAAGTAGGCATACAGTTATAATAGGTATTACTAAATTTATTATTTTCTGCTTAATTATTACTTACATAATTAGTAAGTTACTTAATTATTTACATATTAATATTTTCAGATAATCATGACTGGTAATTTAACCATTAACCAAGCAGGTGGACAGTCAAACAATACTGGAAGACTGAGAATGCTGAAATGGTTAGATGAAAATGGGCTACAGAATTTGATACACCTCCACCAAGTAGACTAACAATTTACAGATAGGGTAGTAACACCGACGTGTTACTACCTAAGACAATGAAATGTTAGTTGCGCAGGCATTTATCCAAAGCCCAAAAAAATCAAAGAGGTGAGCTTCTCATGATTAGTCATTCCACGAAGATCTTTGGGGCATCTAATGCAATGTTTAGGTTTGAAAACGTATTGGCCAAAATTACTTCATGGATTATTAGAAGATGATTCAGATCGACGATTGCAATTCTACAAGGTGATGTTGAATGCAGAAAGACAAGGAGATGACATAATTCTCAGTGTCTTGGTCTGACATAATGATTTTTAAACTTTCAGCCACTGTTAATAGCCATAACTGCATTTTTTACCACAAGAGAAAACTTCATAACAGTCACATGCCAAAAAATTAATAATGATAAAAACCTCTGTGCTTGAGTGTGGAAACTAGAATGGAGGAATGTGTAAATGCTGAAGGCTGCAATTTGAACACCTCGCAGATTGTACTTAATTGTAATTCTGATTGTGTCTAGATCAAAAGTAGTGTTTTGTTTCATTATAAAGTTTTTGCATTATGTATAAAACATTACAACTACCAATAAAGAAAACTCTACAACTGTATAGCTACTTTGCCTCCCCACCAGTATAATTATGTACATCATAATACAAATGATTTATATGTAATTAGAAAGAAATGGAATTTCACTTTAAAAAAAATTGTTTTTATATTTCATAGGAAGTAGTAGATCTGAAAGCTTTAGTAGATCACTTGTGTGGATTCCTAGAACTCTTATCTGATGGGCCTCTTGAGAGGCTCTTCAAACATTTTCTAAAAAAATAATTTTATAAAATATTGACTATTGAGAAAAATAAATTTTGTAATGAGGATGCACTTCAAAATTCATTTGTTGCATAATGTGTTTAGCATATCAACAATAGTACTATGAAAAGATACATCATTGTCTTTTTCAACGTTTATCTTGCAGTGATTGAAAGCTATTTAAAGGATTTTATTATACATTGACACTATTTGAGGTGAATAAAATTACAGCATTATAAAAATATAGTCTTGAGTTTCAATTTATTTATATTCCTTCATACATTTGAAAAATATCCCATTTATTTTTATGCAAAAATAAAAATACCAACATATAAATATATGTAGCTATAAAAATACTCTCTACAAATGTAAACATGCATTTCAACAATAAAACTGCTAATACTTCCCAAATAATTAATTTATTTGGGGATTAATAATATCCAAAACACAAAACTAAATTTTGTCCTACATTTTCACATGTGATTGATCATCTTTATTTGGGTGTCTTTCTTGTTTGTCATCATGTTTTCTTGTCATATTACAGTTTGCATTTAATTTATTGCTAGCTATGTATTTACCAAATATTTCATCAGTTTATTAATTCAATAAAATTGCTTAAACTTTAGAATAATAACATATTGCCTAGTGCAAAGAGCATCGGCAGGAAAATAATTACTAAAGTCACTGTACAGTGTACAATGATCTCTAAATATAGTTTCAAAAAGTTTGTTTCAAAACTCCTATTTGAAAATATATAATTTTTTATCTATTGTTTTGTGTAAATATATATGTTTTTTTTCTTTGTTACTTGTAAACGTACAAGTATTTTTGGGTTCAATAAATAAATAAAAATAATATCTGTAAGCAAGTGAATATTATATTGTTCAGTTGCAGAAACGATATCGTTAATAAAACAAATAGAAGTTTCAAAATATTTCCTTTGTTGCATTTCAAATATAAGCTTACTTTTAATATTTTCAGGGGTACTCAAATCAACCATTTCAAAATGTTATTGCTTGTATCTACGAGAAGTTATCTCTAAAGTAAAGATATTTTCATTGTAAAAAACATTTATTCTGAAAACTTTTATTTCTCTTTTATTTTTCTTAAATTACATACCTTATAATACTTTTCTATATAATTACCACATTAATTAAGACATTTATAGTAGTGATACACCAGCTTCAATATACCTTCGTCATACTTTTCTGCTGCCAGTTCATTTAGCCACTGATTAACAGCATCTTTAAGTTCATCAAGTAGTAAACAATTCATAGGTGATGACCTGTGAATTTTTTACTACTTGAAAATTCTTTCAATTTCCCAAACAAATGATAATCAGAAGGAGCTAAGCCCAGACTATATGGTGGGTGACCATTAATTTCCCATCCAAATGTTCTCAGTATCACATGTTGGACCCGCAACATGTGGAGATGCATTATCGTGCAGCAGGATGACTGTCAGTCAGCTGCCCATGTCGATTTCAAATGGCGCACCATACCTTACATAAAGTTATGCAGTAGACTTCTGTATTTATAATTATTCCACATGGCATGAAATCAATAAGCAGTATGTCAAATCGATCCCAAAAAAACTTTGGCTATCAGTTTGGCTGTAGCTTGACCTTTGTTGGTCTGGTTGGTGATTTGAGGATGACACCATTCATTTGACTGCCGTTTTCTCTGGCATGTAATAAAAAATTCATGTTTCATCGCCTGTAACAATTGAATTAAGGAACTCAATCACCTTTTTCTGTATAACGCTTTAAAATTCCAAAGCATATCCCATTTGGATTTATTGTGACTTTCCGTTAGACATGCGTTATCCGACGTGCACAAACCTTTCTGAAGCTTAATTGGTCAAGAACAATGCGACCAATAACAGCTCTTGAAACATCAGGGAAAAGAAGGGCCAGATTGGAAAAAGTTGAGCGACAATCTTTTCTAATTTTTTCATCATCGATGTGTTTCAACAAGTCCTCAGTGCTTATCAAGGGCCTCCCTGAGCAATCTTCATTATGCACATTAAATCTGTTATTTCTAAACCTTTCACACCATTTTCAGATGTTTCTTTTATTATTACATTATCACTGTACACAGCAACCAACTGTGAATTTCAGCTGTCTTAACGTTTTGGTGGTTTAAAAAACATATGACCACATATTTCACAGCCAGTAGATCACATCGAGTTTGCTATTTATTTTATAACGTAATAACTCACATAATCAAAGACATTACAATGCGACAACTTACTGACAACAATGCAGTGTGCACATTACTAATGTAGCCATGAACAACACAGGTTCGCCAACCTTAAGGAGAGAAATTTCCCAGCGGTCTTTACTTTATAGATATAACTCATAAATAATACAGCTTCTGCAGCAGTATATTTCTGTTACCAATTTCAAAATCTCTCATCCAGCCAATAAAGACCGCCATAAGATAAATCCATTTTTAATAAATAATTTATTTGTAGAACCACCAGATCAATAAAATAACCACTTGCTTTATATTGTTTGTAGTGCTTTCACCCTTCTGAAATGCTCTTAAACTTGGTACAATTAAAATTCTGCTGGGCTACATAAAGACACATTAAACTAAAATTAAATAAATGAAACTATAAAAAAAATAAATAAATTAGTAAATAAATTATTAATTTTAATATGAGTATATTAAAGCTATAGTCTCATAATTGAAAAGTACTACAAACACCTAAAGGTAAAGGTAAGTGAATTTTTTATTGATTTAATGGTCTGCAAATTAATTATTAATTTATAAAAACTTTGTTCAGTGGTATGTTTAATAAAATAAACTTAAGTAGATCATTTTCCTGTATTTGCATCTCTACCACAAATGCATAAAATTCCATTTGGAAACTGTGTAATGATGTGCTCAGCTGTATGATTTTGAACGTAGTCTTTTTGAAGAAAGGTGTAAGTCAAAGTGTAAAGGCTGTTTGCTTAAATGCATCTAGTTGGACTGTTAATTCAATAAGTTTGAAACTCAAGACTTTTCTTTTATTTCTGTTGACCTTAAAACATGACACAAACTATAAAATAGTCACTTTTTGGGGCTTCATATCCTGAAATTGAGATCAGCTGTAAACCAGATTGACCATAAAAGAAGAGATATCGTAAAAAGAAAAGTCTCATAACTTTTAGTTTTTATGTATGTGTTTATGTGTTTTTACATATGTGTTGAAGTAGCTAAGCCATGCAACATCAGAGTATAGAAGAATTAACCACATTTGCAAACGTAGTTAAAATTATTTTTAAATCCTCTTGCAGTAAGAAAAATTCTTGAAATATATATTTTTATTATTCATCCAAATGATTTTTAAAAAAAATATAAAACAAGGTAATGTACAGGGTGATTTTTTTAGTCCTGTTACCAAATTGTGAATGTCATAATTTTTTTCTAAGAAAGGGAAATTTTGTTTTGTGACAACGAAGTTGGTAGTGCTACTCAACCGGTATAGATACTGCAGTGTGAGTTGATTCTCCTTGAGCTATGTAAACTTTTGTTCCATTTCCGGTCGTGTTATGAACAGAATGTCTTTTACCATAGAACGAGTTTTCATTCTTGAACAATATTTTGCTATGAAATCGCACACGAGTGTAAAAAAATATCAATTTCTAGGCTAGCAAACCGATTTTGAGAGACAGGTAGTGTTTGCGACAGAAAACATAGTGGTCAACCAACTCTCTTGACAGATTATGTTTTAGAGAATGTGAAAAAAAGATTGCTCAATTCTCTATGAAAAATTTTACGAAAACTTTCCACGCAAGTTGGTTTGTCATATTTGAGTGTTCAGAAAGCTGCTAAAAAATTGAAATTCTATCTGTATCGCGTACGATTAGTCCAAGAGCTTTAGCCTCCAGATTTAAACAAGCGATTGCAATATTGCCATTGATTTAGGTCTCTCGTAAATGATAACGGAATCAAATTTTTAAACACAGTGTTCTTTAGTGATGAAGCTTGGATCCATCTCGATGGTTATGTGAACAGTCAAGACTGTTGAATTTGAGCGATTTTCAATCGCCCAAGACAAATCTTTGCATCCTGAAAAAATTTGTGTGTGGTGTGTGATATCTCGTCATCATATAGTTGGACCCATATTCTTTGAACAGACAGTAAATGGTGAAGTATACAGGAATATTGTGTGCCAATTTGTGTCCCTCCTGGAACCTCAAGAACAGTATTGCTGGTTTCAGCAAGACGGCACTACATGCCAGCCACACGTCTCGAGAAACCGTGGATTTTCTGCAAGAGTTCTTTGATGATCGAATAATAAGCAAGCCTCCAAGGTTCCCAGACCTCACATCTCCTGACTACTTTTTGTGGGGCTATATTAAGTCTGAAGCCTTCAAAAACAATCCTCACACTATTGATGAACTTAAAGTCAATATTACAGATTTAATCACTAATATTTTCAATGCAACTTTTAAAAAGGTTTTTGCTAATATGCTGAAAAGAGTCCATGTGTGTATAACTGCAAGAGTTGGGCATTTTGAGCATATTCTTTAACAATTATGTAAGTAATAGCTTTTTATTAAATCTCTTTTGTAAGTAACAAATACATTTTTTTGTTCCACCTAAATTTCCCTTTCTTAAATTACATTTAAAATTGGGTAACAGGACTAAAAAATCACTCTGTACTAGAATAAGAAAATTTACCTGTTGTAATTGTAAGATTTTCTTAGAACAATCTGAATACATTATTCAAAAATGTATTTATAAAAATCAATTAATTTTGTTCAGTTTCATTAAAAAAAAGAAGTGAATTCATCGTTTGAGAAATATTAATGCACATTATTTCCATGATAGATCAAATCAGCATTGGCATTTCAGTAACAGTCAGGTTTTTGCAAAATTTAACTTTTATTGGAAAGATGTTTATGGTAGCAATGTGGATGCAAAAAGTGAACAAGTTTTTCTTTTTGCTCACTTGATAATAATAGTATGTCTGAAAAGTTTCATTTCTGAATGTTTTAAATAATTTTATTCAAGAAAAATGGAGAGAAATTGTTTTCTGATAATCTCTTGTATGAGGTACTCTTTTTTTTGCTATTAGCAAATCTTATTTAAGACTTAAGTTGATGTTTTTCTTTTCAAAACAAAATGTTAATTTGGTCTGTGTATTTCTTCCGATAATTATTTTTTGTATTTATTCCAAGGGAATAGGTATATGCAAAAACAGAAACTACCATCAGTACAACTCAGTCGCCATTGGGAATTGCAGGATTGCCTGTCAGAAAGGGGGTGGCAAGGAACTTAGCAGATTTCCACGGGTATCGATGGAACACTTCCGCATCCAGGCCTAACTCAGCTTGGTATAATGTAACCTAATCTGATGCAGATGGATGAAACATGACACAGTTTGTGTTGTCTAACAGGCCTATAACTGCCCTACACTCTGCCCTTGGATTCGTTCACTTATCACACTTGAAAATCACATGCTTGACATCATCAAGGGCACCACAATATGGGCATAAGTTGTCTTTGCCGTGCCCGCTACTGTATAGATACGATCTGAAGCAGACATGACCTGACAGGAACTGAGGAAGGAAATATTCTATCTCTCCAAATCTCGTATTTACTCATGGCACGACACGTTTAAATTAGCCTGTATGTCTATCTTCCGTTATCAGAAGCATCCCATTTGGACTGCAACCTGTCTAGACAATACCATAATACAATCATCTCTGACAGAGTTGATTATGATTTTGAACATAATAGTCATCTCTGAACCCTTGTAACAGTCATTTCTGAACTGTGCCAGCAAATCTAGAGTCAGTGTAATTGGCAATAACGAATGCCATTTCAGAGGAGACGGTTTTGCTGTCCCAGCAGACTCGCTGAGACATCCTTCACTGAATCCTTTCAAGGGCCCCATATAGCAGGATTAAGTTTACATCATTGAAATACATGTGCAGTGTTGAGCATCTCAGCTTGTTAACACTGTGAAGTCTGCTCAGTGCAGCCACAATTTTTTCTGTAACCGTAGTTTTCATCATATTTCTCATAAAGAATTTACGAGACATTCTTTATGAGGTACCCAAAGTACTGAGAATCACGGAGACATCTTGTACTCTGAAGGCAATGTGCCCCAGCCATTATCAACACTTTAGTCTTCTCTGTGGCCAATTCCAGTCCTTTATCGAGTAGCCAGCCACTCACCATCAAGTTTCTTTTCCCCTTTCCATCATGTCCTGCTCGGACCTATCTCCTACAACCAGAACGTCATCAGCTAACGCAACCTGGTTTAACACCCTCAGGGAATGTTAACCTCAGGATCCCATCACAATAGGGGTGATAACACGGATCCTGTGGCACACCCTGATCAACTGTAAACATGGCCTGGCCATTAATGAGAGATGCGATGATAGCCCTCTGGTGGAGATAGGACTGAGGAACTATCAATACGTTGACCCCCTTATTTGCAAGTACTAAGATCGATGACCACAATGGACTTGAAGGCATTCCTGACATCATGAGTGCTAGGATGTTCCTTCTATGTTTTGATCCAGAACTGCACTGTCAACTGTATTCATTACACTGTTGACAGTGTCAATCATCAAAAAACCTGTCTGAAAACAGTACTGGTGTGGACTTAGGCCACATTTCTATGTTGTCAGCAAGTTGCACCACCAGTATATTCTCGAACAGCTTGATGAAGTTTTTGGTCAAATAAAACGGTTGATAGGCAGAAGGGTCATCAACAGTTTGTCCTTCCTGATCAGCACAAACTGTGACACCTTCCAATCCTGTGGTATGTGCTCATTGACCAAGATGTGGGTTGAACACATCTAAGACCTTCAATGGGGCTGTGTCAACCACAGTCCTTACCACTTCAACTGGAAGAACATCAGGCCTAGGACTTTTCCTGGTCTTCATCCTTCGGGTAGCAGCAAGCAGTTCCTCTGGAGAATTGAAGGATTATCGACAGTTATAATTTCTCTTCTGGTGTTACCACCTTCTGGGAAGACGCAGCTACACAACTTTGCAATTGACTATCACTAAGGACCAGCAGCTTCCACCTGAATTTCTCTGTCACAATCTGGTATCTATGGTCCCAGATGTCTCCATCAATCCTCCAGGAGGAGCTCCATGATGTGAGATACCACAGCCTCCAACAGTCCCTCTTAGACTTCATGAAGGCTAACTTATACTCCTCCTGGTGTTGATGGATGAAACAAACTACAGGTGGACCTGGATCCATCCTACAATTTACTCTGTGGAAGTGCAATCTTGCTGGTCAGCATAAATTTCTGGCACTATCAGAGCCAGAGGTGTTATTCGAATTTGCAACATTTCTGTATGCCAGTTAGACAAACCTTGTATTGATGGACTGCTGCTGTTTTGTGCTTCATGTTATCACTTTAAATTCTAATGCATTAAAAGGCTTCTCCTATTTTGTAATAAGAAATGAATGGATGAATTAATTACAGCTTATTGATTAATCCAGTGTTAACTCAGGTATCAGAATTTACTTGAAAGATAAAAAAACTGGTGAGATTTACATCTGGTATTTTGACTAAGTTTCATAAACTTTTCAAAGACAAAGTAATTGTATCAGTTTTTTATGTTTTTATAATAATGCTGAGATTTGATGTTTCTTTAATTTTCTTGTTGCTGCAGATAAATCAAATGATATGCATAGTATATATCTAATAATGTTATTTAAATCTCATTACTTTATTCATAAAAATGTTCCATCGCTGTTTAAACTGATATTCAGTTTGAAAGATAATAAAGAACTTGGAAATATGTATGTGGCTGTTGGTCTAACCTGGAACAAGATAAGGAAAATATTTTTATTATTATTTTTTTTACTGGCTCCTACCAACAGTTGTTAAGCACAACCAAGCATTGTGGGTATAACTGTGTATACCCACATGTGGTTGTATAACTATTGTGGTTATACGGATTTTATCTCCACTTTATACCTACACTCATGTACATACAACAATGTAGGTTTTTTTCTATAAAAAAATTCATAAAAATCAGGGCAGTAGTACTTTTGAAATAAAGAAATTTACATTTTTCACAGTGATAATTTCAAAATTGCATAAGTTTTTCATTTTCAAAAAAAAAGTTAATGTATGTATTGGTTTTTTTGTAGCTTGTTGTTTCTGTATAAAAAAGGAAAGAAAAGAAAAAAAGTTTAGTTGAAATCTGTGCAGTAGTTTGTGCATGATTAACCCCTTGACGAGATAATCCATCATTGGTTACATTGATAAAAATTGCCCTTGACGAAGTATCTTATTATCATCTTTTTTGTTGAAAAGTGTCCTTGATGAAATAATTCGTTCTTGCACATTGTCTGGTTTTATCCTGTTTTTTGACAAGTTATTTCAATGTGCGTGGGTATGTTTAGTTACCTAGTTTGTTGTGGTTGCATAGAGAAGCACTAGCATATGTATTTTGTTTTCTATAGTTTCTCTTGGGTGTTTCCAACCTATGCCTACCATACTTGTTAACATTGAATGGAAGTTCAGTTAATGATGTGCGCGTCAATTTTATTTTTTAGTTGAGCATATTTTTATTACTTAGTTATGTGTTGTTTTTTTTTTTAATGTTGAACGAATATTTACTATATTTTTATTTCTTTACTTGTTGGTGTTCGGATTTGTGGAGTGATAGCGCCACAAAATAGGAGTAGTGTTATTGTTTGGTATAATCTAACTCTCGTGATGATCTTTTGTACTGCAAAAATAAACTTTTATTTATTACTATTGGTAGATTTATAAAGTAACTTCTATATGTTATCTAATCTAATGAGTAATAAAACGTGTTGTTTAAACTACTTAATAAACCTTCATTCATCATCATCATGTTGAATTGGTAGTACATGTTATTTTAATTTTATATTGTAAGATAGTAAAAGTTAAGGTCTTAAATATGGAAAAAAAATATGGGAATAATGATGACAAACGTTTTAGTGAAAATATATGTGGACATAATAAAAAGGTTTGCCATTAAGGGGTTAACAAACTTTCAGATTTATATACCAGTATGATTTTATATATATATTTACATATTTGTAAACGGTTTGTTTATTAAAACTCTTTATGGTTGTGTATTGTAAACTGTCATCCCAGACCGGTTGGCATTCTTATATATCCAGCTGAGAGGTGGCAGACCAACCAATGTAATTAGCTACCTCATTATATTATGATAACCTCATTGTTAGATAACAACTTCTTCCTTTTTCCTGTTTAGCCTCTGAGAATTACCGTCAGGTATTACTTCATAAGATGATATGTATGAATATAAGTGAAATGTAGTCTTGTACAGTCTCAAGTTGACCATTTCTGAGATGTGTGGTTAACTGAAACCCAACCACTAAAGAACACCGGTATCTACGATCTAGTATTCAAATCCGTTTAAAAATAACTGTCTTTACTAGGACTTGAACGCTGGAACTCTCGACTTCCAAATCAGCTGATTTGCGAATATGCATTCACTACTACACCAACCTGGTGGGTTTGATAGGTAACAACTGCGACTTTTCCAACATAACGAACGCAATTACTTTTACACTATGACAACTGGTTGTTATGATTTTAATATTTTATA
Organism: Lycorma delicatula; assembly: GCF_047948215.1. Taxonomy (NCBI): domain Eukaryota; kingdom Metazoa; phylum Arthropoda; class Insecta; order Hemiptera; family Fulgoridae; genus Lycorma; species Lycorma delicatula. Next base: position 54,109,773 of record NC_134464.1, on the reverse strand, counting down.
ACTTTTCAATCTACTTATGTTAGTTTTAATATTAATGCTTTTAAATTGAAAGAAAACTTTTCCTGATGATGGTCGAATGACCGAAAGTATGTGAAAAACACAGACGAATTGTTGGTAAGGTTGAATTTTAGTTTATTTTATTTTTATATAAATAATCTTTAATACCATGGTGCCGTGCTTGAAAAATTATATCTCATTATATTTATAATAAATTGGCTGAGGTTACGGACTAACACAAATTAAGTGAAGTTTCATAGTTAAAAGTTTTAAAAACAGTCATTGTACTCATTTTTTTTAATAATAATGCTGTTGTTACTAGAGTTAAACAATATGGGTTGTTCTTTTTTGTGTCTGCATGTGTGTGCAGGGATAGGGATTAGGAAGGGGCAGGATGCAGGGAGTTATCAGATGAAATGGTGACTCACACTCACAACAGGGTAAAGAATAAAACAGCAGTTTTCAACCTTGATTGTTAGTAACGTCAGAACTAAGTTATCAGAGCCAGTTAATTAAGTTATTAGGGCCAGGAAAATTGCATTTTGTAGAAAATTTTTTGAGCTTTCAGAAAACCACCTTCTGCTTTGGTCGATTTACTCAATTTGCTAAAAAATGTAAAGCTACATGTTAAAATTTTGCTTAAGGGGATGGAAACAAGGGGTGGGGATCCTTTTTTTGAAATTAAATGTTGATTCAATTCTCTTCTTGTTTGGAATTGTTAGTGTGCAAAATTTCATTGAACATTCTACTTTATATATAGAGGTAGAAGAAGATAAGTAAAACAATTTTATTTGGCTTTTTGATTGCTTTTGTATCCATTTTCACAGGGCTACAATATTTTCTTCCAAATATGTGATTATACCAAGTGTACAAAACAGAATATAATGTCTATTGGATGATGTACACAGTCTTGATTTAAGGCTAAAATCAAAGAGCAAAAAGGATAGTTTTAGTTATGTGTATTGTGGCTGTAAATTGATTTGCTATCTTTCCACTTGACAATGCTATTAGCAAAGTTGGCAACTCCTGAACAGAATCCTTTCTGTGATTTGTAGTCTGCTAAATGTCAGTCTGTAGTTACAGTTCAACATGCATTTTGTAGAATATTTAATAATGATCCTTCAAGTGTCAATAACATTTGTCCATGGTATGGTCAGTTTGAAAAGACCGGATGTTTGTGTAAAGCAAAGAGTATGGAATGACCAAGGGTGTCTGAAGAAAATGTTGAACATGTCAGGAAAGTTTTTACTGTATATAGTAGTCCTAAACAGTCCTGTTAGCAGCTGCGAAGTAACAGTTCTGGTGATGACAGTGTATTAAGAAAAACTCTACACATGTGTATACAGTTTACAGCTGTTACAGGCAATGAATCCTATTAACTACACTGTGCATGTCGATTTGACAATCAAAATGTTGATGACTTTATGAGTTGTATTTTTTTTATGAGTGTATTTAATCTTAATGGAAAAATTAACACATGTCTATAATGTCATAGTGTAAAGAAAATCCCTATAAAATGTTAACAGTGAAATGGACTTCCCTTTGCTGTGTGCTTTTCACTGAACCAAGCTTATTTAACAGGAGTTGATTATTTGAATATGCTGCACACATAGCTTTTTCTTCAACTGCAAGATGGACCAGAGAATTTTATTTTGCACCAAGATGGTGTAAGTCCTCACTCAGTACAGGATTGGTTGAGTGATGTTTTCCCCAACTGCTGGATCAGTTGGCATGCACTTTATAAACAAAGTTTGTGATTGTGCCCAAGATCATTTGATCTGCCTCCATTTGATTTTTTTCCTTTAGGGTTTTATAAAGGATCAGTACATAGTAGGGCCATAAAATATGCCCCTCCTATGTACTGATATACCTCATTTGAGACACTGGATTCAAGCAGCTGTTGCTTCCATTCTTAAACACATGCAGATTAAAGTGGGATGAACTCTCATACCAGTTGTAAGTGTAACTCGTGTCAAAAAGTCCTCACATTGAACACTTGTAGAGAAAAACTGTAACAGTTACTCTTTTCATTTTATTTGTGATGCATTGTCCTTGCCTTTTTTTTTGTATGCATTATTCCTTGCCTTTTTTTTGTATGCAGATCCCATAATTACTATTTAAAAAATGTAATAACTGCATTAAAAATACTGCATTCATTTGCTGGGAGAATTCAGTTACATTACCTGCTTTTTCATTATGAAATTGAAAGATTTTAATTAAATTTTTTAACCTACATTTATCTAGTGTATAAAAATATGTTATTTTCATTCATAAATCAAATGTTGATTCAAATGTTTTTGGTTTTGTACTAGTTATTTCTTTTGAATTTTATTTATTGGTTATTACTGATATTATTCATGTACATATATTATCTTATTTTTAGGAACCAATGTTTTCTGGACATCAGCTGGTTGGAGATAGTCAACTGCTTAGATTTTCTCAGTATATTTTAGGAATGCAGCGTAAGATTGACATTAATGGTAAATATCTTATGATGATTTGTAATGTACTTTTAAATTGAGATATGAATTTTAGCTTCTGATATTTTTAAGATTTATTTGTAATATATTTTTTGACATTTTCTTATGTTTAATGTTGATAAATTGATTTTGCTTTATTCTATTATTAAAAATTTATTGACGGTATTTTGTTTTAAGGTTTTCTCGCCTAATAATTTATATACTTATCTTGTAACATTCATTTACAGTTGAATTATAGTACAGAATTTGTCAGTTTTAGATACAAAAACTTGTTGGTTTTTTTTCTAGATAGTAATTGGTTTAGTTATTCCATTTATATATAAATCAGATGCATTTGTGACTATTTGGAAGTTAGAAATGCATAGGTGTGTGTGTGTGTGTGTGTGTGTGTGTGTGTGTGTGTGTGTGTGTGTGTGTGTGTGTGTGTGTGTGTGTGTGTGTGTGTGCGTGTGTGTGTGTGTGTGTGTGTGTGTGTGTGTGTGTGTGTGTGCGCGCGCGCATATGTGTATGCACTCATTTGATGGAAGATGCAAAATTTTAGTCTCTGATATTTAAGATTTATTTATGGAATTTTTTATTACATTTCTCTTTTAACCAAAGAATTATTCTGGTTAAAAAATTGCATGAACCCTACTTTGGGTGTGAAGCAGATCAAGACAAGTCTTGGCACCTTATAACTGCTGTTCTTGGGTAACTTGCCTAAGCAGCAGGTTTAATGGGTAGCTGCGAGATATTATGCCTTTTGCTGTTCCTGTGTTATGCAGATAGCCTAAGGACAAGAAAATAGACAGTTATTTTTGTAACCCAAAAATCAAAGGCATCAGAAGGAATCTTTTGCATATTCTAGTCTTCCTTCAGCTATAAGATCTATTCCGCACAGTGAAGAGTTGCTTGTGCCAGAAACAAGGAGTTTTGAAGAAACTGTTGATGAAAATGGCTATGATGATTTAGAAAGTAATAAAGAAGATTCAGATTTCCAAGATGAGAGAACTGAACCTCACAAAATCACTCAAGCAGAACTGACTCATGATCTTAATTTGTCTAAAATGCAATCAGAGTTACTGGTTCAATGTTAAAAGGCTGGAATCTCCTTGAAAGTGGTACTAAAGTATGTTTTACCTGGCAGTTAGAATTTCAGCACCTGTTCTCCTTACAAGTTTATATAGTGTTCGGTAATGATTTAAATTCTTTATTGGATTTATTACAGCAGTATCACAATCCTGTGGAATGGAGATTGTATATAGAGTCCTCTAAAACATGTTTAAAAGCCATCTTTCATAATGGAAATGAGAAACTATTAATTCCTACAGCTTAGCAGCACAAAGGAGACTATTGAAAAAATATTTTTACTGACAATGTTACAGTTTTGAAAGTATTCTTAGAATATATGTTGAAACCTAAAGGTGATTTTATTAGGACTACACTCGATTGTACTAAGTACTATTGTTTTTAATACAATTGGGAAAGTGGAGACAGCAAAAAACAGTACATTAAAAAAAAATTGGGCAAAAAAAAGATACTCATAACCAGGCAGAAATATGTTATTTGTCAAGGTGTTGTGAATGTGAAAAATGTGTATCTTCTACCATTATATTAATATAATATAAATACAAATAATATAATATAAATTTTGACAAAACATGGAACTTATGACTATTGTTTCATGTAATATGGCCGTTGTTTCTTATATTTGAGTGAGTGTCCCAGGATCAGTGAGGCAAAAATTAAACATGGAATATTTTTGGATCACAGATATGCAAGCTAATGAAGGATTTTGATTGAAAGGAGTTTGAATAAATCTGAGAAAACAGCATTAGTATCATTTAAAAATATTATTAAATCATGTAGTATGTAGAGGGTATACTGAAATGAAACGACTAGCACTAGATAGGGAATCTTGGAGAGCTGCATCAAACCAGTCAAATGACTGAAGACAAAAAAAAAATTAAATCATTGTGCAAAAAGAAGGCTAACAACTATAGAATTAATGAGTGAATTTCTCGAAAACTATAAATCCTTTGATGCAATATGTCTAAAAATACATATGCTGTATTCACGTCTGAACTTTTTTCCACCTGACCTTGACAATGTAAGTGATGAATAGTGAATGCTTTCAATGATAGAAACATCCTACCAGGGAAAATGGAGCCCAAATATGCTTGCCAATTACTGCTGGAGACTGAAAGGAATATTACAGATTCTTAATACAGGAGAAAAGTAAAGAAAAGCAGATTTTACATAAGATTATATCATACTATGGGCTATATATAATTCCTTAAAAACCAGGTTTTCTTTAAATCTTTGTTGCCAAAATCCTTCCTCTTCCTTTCAGTTTTGGTTTACAGATCTGAAATCAATGCAAAAAATACAAGGACACCTTATTGAAAGTGTGGAACAGGTGAAATATATTGTTTTGTAGAACAGTGTTGTCAGTCAGCCTAACCATTGTTTTATAAAAGATCTTTAGTCACTGAATTAGTGGGTAACTCGCATCACGTAAAATCAACGTTTGTTATTTACTAGTAAAGAACTATTTCACCAATCCTACTGAAAATTTGATACAAAATAGGTTATTCTATTAATTTATTGCCCCTTAAATATCAGATCTTTTCCTTTAACAATTTTTAAACTATTACCCAATTTGCAAAACCATTTTATCTTCGCAGTTATACAATATAGAAGTGCAGGTCAAAGGCAGTTTTATTTTAAGCCATTTAATATCGTGTTTTAATGTTATCTAATTACAAAATAATTTATTAAGATGTGGTATAACCAAAATTGTATGATGTTTGTGTACGATGTTCATCATATTAGTCTTTTAAATTGGGCTTTTATGAATTATTTCACTGCAGAAGCTTACAAAGAAGCTTGTACTTGGGAATGTGAAAATGGAAATTTATAATATAAGAAAAATGCCATGCTTGCCCAGGATTCGAACTTGGGACTTCCTGGGTTACTTGAAATGTACTCTTTCATCTGAAGACTGGATGGAAAGGGTACCATGCTTTGAAGACTGGTGGAGTGCTAGCATCTTGGCCTAATTATATATTTATTATATAGTATCGTTACGTATTTTCAATGTGATATCAGAAATAATTTAGAAAGCAGCTTCAGCAATTTACACTATTGTTTTATACAGGAAATATGTAGATCTAAAGGAAGACTTCAGCCACACCTCGATGCAGGGTTATATTATTAATTACACATCAGAGCCAAGGTCAGATGGAAAAAAGTTCAGATGTGAATACAGCATATGTATTTTTAGACATATTGCATCAAAGGATTTATAGTTTTCAAGAAATTCACTCATTAATTCTATAGTTCTTAGCCTTCTTTTTGCACATCAAGATTATTAAATATACATTTAAAATAAAAATGGGTTTACAGAAGAGGTAGAATGTTGTTATGTTGGGAAAAAGAGGTACTGATGATTACCACATTGCAATAATCACTGTGCGTTTTGAAGAAAGATTCAGGAAAGTATTAACAATTCTTTCACAGATATCAGCTCTTGATTTGGACCGGGCTCTTAACATATAATGTTTCATTCTAAAACAAAATCTGAACATGCTGTGAAATAATTCTATAACTAGAGAAAATCGATTCTCCTATTTGTGTTCTAAATGTCAAATGGTGTTTCTCATTAATTCTCCTCATCTCTTCATTTTTTCTTTTGCATGTCTATTTAATCTTTTCCAGTCTCCTCTGTGCTTGCTTTTAAATGCCTCCAGCCTTTTTTTTCTGTTTTCCTTAGCATCCATGCTTCATATCTATACTCCAGAATACTATATGTAAAAATAAACACTCTCAATCCACCATCCTACTTGATAACTATTTCTTTCAGTTAAATCCTATCATAGTCATTGCTGTTTTTGTTTTTATTTCGTTTTTAACCTTTGTTGCCTTCTATTAACATGATACCTAAGTGTCTGTACTGTTTTAATTATTCAATTCTTCCTTCCTTACTGCAGACATTCATTGGCTTACTTCTTCTATTCTTATTACTTTAGTTTGCATAAAATTTATTTTTATTCTGTATTCTGTCATAAGTCTTGTAATTTTAAAACCGTATGTTCTTGTTTCATTTAAAAAAAACCATGATATCTGTGAACTTTATACAAATTTTTCTTCCTCTTACACAAACTCTTAATCCTCTTCTAATCCATTTTTTGTTTTATCTTTGACATAGATATATTAAATGAAGGTGTTCATAGACATCATCAACTTTTCCTTACTCCTCTTTCTAGGTCAAACCACTTTGTTTAAGTATGATTTATCTTCATAGTCATTTTCTGTTTTTGTACAATTTTTAATTAATTTTTTCTGTTTTTCCAATCTAGGTTTGTAACCCTTACAACTATCAATATGCTGGCTCTGGCCACCCCACCAGATCACTTTTTTTTTTAAATTTAGCTAAAATATGATTTTCGAACTACATATTGAAATACCGCATAATAATGTTGTTTTCTTTTGTATTAAATTATTGAATAACTTAATAACATGATAAAAAAGGTTAATAGATTTTACTTTTACAGTTAGTGAAGTTTGTAGTCCTTTAGGGTATGGTACCTTTCAAAGCATTCTCCTGGATGACGACCAGGTTTTTGTGTACATGTTTTGCAGTAAACTTTGTCTCCTTTTTTCTACCTGGTACTTTTCTATTACACACAACATGGTCTTTGGAGGTACTTTTCTCTTGTAAATAAATAAAATGAGGAAGATTGTTTCGTGTCTTCTGCGTCACTAGAGTAAGGTCGTCCTGGTTTCTTATTTTGATCTGGATTTCTTACATTGCCAACAAGTTGGTTAATGAGGTTTTTCCTGTATTTCTTGTGGTCTATATGAATTTCAGTATTTGAATTAGAGAACCGCAAATATGAATTAAGAACTGAAACTTCCAGAAGCCAGAAGAATAAGGTTTGCCTCCTTTGTATAGATTTGGGTCCAAAGTTATAGCTTGATTTCCAATAACCAGCAAACAGCCCCCATATTCTTATTATACTTGCAGAAAACAGTAGATTTTACAGCACTTTTTATAAATAACAGCTTTAGCTCTCCTTTCCTGTGCTGTTACCATAACAAGTACTGAATGTAAGTATGTACTGTTATGCCGCACTAAACAATGAGAACATCATTTATGTGACAGAAGAAACAAATTCTTGTTTTTTCAGTTTCAGCTGTTTTATTACATACCCTTGTTCTTAACTTCATCAAGTAATAAGCCACTTCTATTTCCCATTATAATTCCAGTCAATAGATATTCAGTTTTTTAATTCAAGTGCTAGTTGCAGTCTTGTATAGAACTGATCGGTATAAAAGGAAAATCCGCAGTCTGGAACTTGTTCCAGACTGCGTATGATGTGCTAAATGCATCACAATTTTTGATGTGGCAGACAAATCAAGTCTTAGTAAACTATCTGTAGTTGCCTTGCTATAGTATGGCTCAAAAATCCATATATATCCGCTTTAAAAATCAGCAAGAACATAAACTTTTAGTACCCATTTTGTCTGTTTATTCTTATTATAGAATTTAAATAATTCTAAGTAGTCAGAAATAGGTTAGGTCATGCAGATAAGGAAATATTTGTACCTGTAATCTTACTTGTGTTTGAAGTTACTAAATTTACACTATTTACTGTTATGTTTACATAACTATCAAGTAAACTTACATTTCCTTTGTCATTTATCACTTTCATTCTCTTCACACACACAAATTTTGTCCAATTCATCACTTGAATTGTGGTTATTTTCATTACTAAATATAGATTCAATATCTGAAATATTATTTAGAAAAAGTCTATATCATCATCTTCAAAGTTATTTTTAACAGACATGATGTAAAAAATTTTAACAATAACTTTAAATAAAGCACAACAGAACGTTAATACTTATACATGAAGTAAACATTGAACACAATAACCTCACCAAAATCAGCTGTTACAACTGTTGAATATTTGACATAAAATCATTTGAAGTTTATTGAAACCGATTTAATATATTATAATACATGTTTAGAAGAGCCCACTATTGAAATTTTACAATTGTAAAATATGTCTAAATGCATTATATCTGAACTGAAGTTCGATATCGGCTGCCAGCCACATATGAAAGGAACAAATCAATGGCTTGTTGGCTGTCAGCCAACAAGAGAGTTGTAAGGGTTATATTTCATTTATCCCATTTGACACAGTTTAATGCTTTTTCCATATCTATATATACTATGCCTTTACCGCTTTCTTTTATATCTCTAACCAGTAGTTTTAGTTAATCTAATTTTATATACCTCCTTCACATCTAATCCTGAATCCATAAATTTCTTTTAACCATTTGCACCATTCATTCATTTACTCTTGTTTTTAGTTCTGAATTTACAGAAGTATCTAGTGAAATCAAACTAACTGTCCTGCAATCTTGACCACTTAGCTATTTTTGGGGATTGGAATCATGGTTGTTTTTAGAAAGTCTTATTTCCCACCACAACTATTATCTTTTATTGTTTATTTAACGTCTGATATTTTTTTTAATTTCTGATAGGAAGATTATAATATTAGCTATACATATGGAAAATAGTAAGTAGTTATTAGTGTATCAGTAAAAAATAATACATTGAAGTTTTTTTGTTTTTTCTGGGTGAAAAATGCTTTGGTGTTATCACCCAGCTACAATATGTTTGTTGTAGTAAACAAACATGTATTGCATTTTATGTCTCAATTAAAATACTAAAATTTCTACTAAATTTAACTGTAAAATGAAGCATAATAACATTTCATCATCCCCTAGAATAATTCATCATTGCTAGCTTAAACTTGCGATGCAGTGCCACGTAACAGATACTATCCACAAGGATGTGGTGCACTGGCAGTCGCACTGAGCACAAATTCTTGCATCTGTTTGAGTCATCAGATATTCATGAGTGAGCCTAGTGTTCCCTATTCGCAAATGGCAGATAATAACCTCCTCTTGATGGTTATTTCTGAATGAGGAGCTCCGCAGTGAAATATTTTTGTTCATGGTAGCATCCCCTTCACTTTGAACCACCCTCTTCAGGTAAGACAAGATTGTTAGAGGTGACACAATCAGTGAAAGGAGGCTGGAAACAAGCCTCCTCTGCTGCACTATCTGTGCACTCATTGCCTGAAATTCCTATATGGCTAAGGACTCAGCAGAAGCTCACTGTTGTATTACTAGTCGTTCATGAAATGACACACTGAATCTCATTGACAATAGAGTGTCTAGGGTTTATGTCATTTATCACATGTAGTGCACTCATGGAATTTGAGCAAACAAGAACATGTTGATATTTTTTGCTAATTATATGAGAGGTTATCTCTAAAGACCTTTTCATTGTAAAAAAAATTTTTCTGAAAACTTAATAAATATTTTTTATTTCTGTTAAACTACATAAATTATACTACTCTATATAATTGCCACGTGAATTAAGACAGTTATCGTAGCGATACACCAGCTTCAATACACCCTTGTATTCTTCTGTCGCCAGTCCATTTAGCCACTGATTAACAGCATTTTTAAGTTCATCGTCGCCCACGAATTGCTTACTACTCAAAAATTCTTTCAATTTTCTCAACAGTTGGTAATCAGAAGAAGCTAAGTCCGGACTATATGATGTTCAGTAAGTCCCGTGCTGGACCCGCAACACATGGACGTGCTGCAGGACAACACCATCAGTCAGCTGCCTATGTTGCCAAATGGCACGCTGTAACTTATGTATGTATTTATAGTCGTTTCATGTGACATGAAATCAATCAGCAGTATGTCAAACCAATCCCGAAAGACTGTGGCCATCAATTTGTGGCTAAATGACTGTGGTTTGACCTTTGTTGGCCTGGTTGGTGATTGAGGATTCACTTGACTGCCATTTTCTCTCTGGCATGTAATATGAAATCCATGTTTCATCACCGGTAACAACTGAATTAAGGAACTCATCACATTTTTCTGTGTAGCGCATCAAAAATTCAAAAGAAGATCCTATCCCATTCTGATTTTTAGTTGACGTTCCGTTAAGACATGCAGCACCAAACCATCCTTTCTGAAGACCTTTCTGAACAGACCTTTCTGAAGCCTAAATGGTCATGAACAATGCAACCGATAACAGCTTTTGAAACGTCAGGAAAAAGAAGGCCAGGTCAGAAATTGTTGAGCAACGATCTTTTCTGATTTCATCATCGACATATTTCAAGAAGTCCTCGTGATTATCGAGGGCCTTCTCGAACTTCTTCATGTACATTGATTTTGTTATTTCTAAACCTTTCCCACCATTTTCAGATGTTTCATTCATTAATTACCTTATCACCATACATGACGACAGACTGCCTATGAATTTCAGCCAGCTTATTGTTTTGATGATTTTTATAAAACGTGACTCAACGTATTTCACAGTTGGCAGCAACATCGATTTTCCTATTCATTTTGTAATGTAATAACTCATGTAATCAATGATACTTTTCTTTTTTCTTTCTTTTTCCTGTTTAGCCTCCGATAACTACCGTTCAGATAATACTTCAGAGGATGATATGTATGAGTGTAAATGAAGTGTAGTCTTGTACATTCTCAGTACCATTCCTGAGATGTGTGGTTAATTGAAACTCAACCATCAAAGAACACTGGTATCCATGATCTAGTATTCAAATCTGTGTAAAAATAACTGGCTTTACTAGGACTTGAACGCTGGAACTCTCGACTTCCAAATCAGCTGATTTGGGAAGACCCGTTCACCACTTGACCAACCCGGTGGATTGTAATCAATGATACTACAATGCAGCGACTTAACTTATAGACAACAATGCAGTGTATACATTACTAGCGTGGCCATGAACGACACAGTTCACCAACCTTAAGGAGAGAAATTTTCCAGCAGTCTTTACTTTAGAGATATCCCTTGTATGTAAGGCCTTATTAATAGCATTACAGTTCTGCAACGAAAATACTGGTGATGTTTGGAATGCCAAACATATATGTTCTGTTGCCAACAACAAAACCACAACCAACTGAATTAATGTTTCTAGAGCTGTCTGTATAAATTGCAATATCAGGATTTGTGCTATTTATAATATTATAAAATGGATTCTGTAAGATAACTGGAATTGTGTTCTTTTTATTATACTGACAAAGATCAAAGCAGTAATTTGCAAGAGAAGGCTGCCTGCCATGGGGGATAATAACATGGAGCAATGGTAAAGACTGGAGGTAATTTTATATTCAGAGCTGAGAAAAGACATTGAGCTCTGATGCCTAGAGGAGGAGTAGATCTTGGCTGTTCCTGATATTAACATGCTGGTTTGAGAATACAACATCAGAGTTTGGATGAGTTAGTTGCACTTTAATTTGAATCACATAGGACCATATCATTTGCTTCCATCTATAACAAAGAGATGGCCCATCACTTTCCACCAGCAGTTTTAACATTGGTCTTGATCAAAAAGCACCTGTAGTAAGATGGATGAATGAGTGAATGATGGACTGCATTGAGCATCTTTAGTGTGGTGGCCCACGCTAATGAATAAGCCACACAGCCATAGTCTAATCAGGAATGGATTAGAGCGTGGTAGAAGCACAACATGCATATATGATCAACTCCCCAATGGGTATTAGATAGTTCCCTTGGGTGTTAGATGTCTAACATTTTTAGACATTTTATCTTCAGCTCCTTCAAATGTGTTGCCCACGTTAGTCTAATCACATTCCTAGAAATCTAACCCTTGTGCATGCCTCAACTGGATCACCATGTAAAAATATAGTTCAGGGTCAACATGTTCTCTCAACCAGGAAAAACAAGTGCATCTTGTTTTCTCCAAATAAAATACCAATCCAGTAAATTTACATCAGTATTTTAAATGAGTTATTATGTTCTGAAGTAGCCTTTCACCAGTAGCTAATGTTTTATCTATTACATAAATAGAAAAATCATCCACATAACTGGTTTTTGCACACAGTTTGTTATATTGTTCGTGGCTATGGCAAACAAAGTAACACTAAGGACCCTTCCCTGAGTTACATAGTTTACCAGTGTGAAACTTTCAGTTATCATAGTTCCAACTTGAAATCGGAAGGACCAACTACTGGAAAAAGCCTGGATAAATGCGAGGAGATTATCTTGTAACCCCATTCATGAAGTGTACTTAGGATTCCTCCCCTACATGCTATGTCATACCCCTTTTGTAAATCAGAAAATACAGCAACCAGATGTTTGTGACATAAAAATGCGTTTTGAATAGCAGCTTCCAGGGCAACTGTGTGATCAGTAGACAATCTACCCTGGTGGAAATCGTGCTGTTCTCGAGCAATTGGGCTTTTCTCTCAAGGTACACTACACGATGGTCCAGCATCTTGCACACAGTACTGATAAAGGAGATAGGGTGATAACTTGTGGGGCATGATTTATAGTTTCCAGGTTTCAGTATGGGGACAACCAGTATCTGTGATCAGAATGTCTTAGTGCAATACCTGGGAGATGTGATAACATACTCAGCCTGATATTATCATATCCAGGGAAAATGTCTTGAGAATTATTCAGGGCATAAGATATGCCCTGAATAATCCATTACCATGAGATATTTTCCACTGGCAAGATATCTCACAAACTCAGGGCAGTGATGATGTAAGTGAAACTGCCCTAATGACCTTCCAAAAATTTATTGAAGTAAAAACACAAGTAAAATCTGGGCATTCTGTTTTCTTTATTTTATAAAAAAATATGTTTTTTATACTTAAATATTAAATTTGCAGTTAAATAATGTTTACTAAACTGTTTTTTTCTGCATTTATTTTGTAATATACATTTTATTCCCGACTATTCTCATCCTGCTGCAACAACATAATTGCTTAACTTTTAAAGGAAATTATAATGATCGCCCAAAATGCTGGGTATAAAATTCATATTTATTTTTATATGTATGTGTTGTTTTGGCCTGAATTTTGATAAATATCTTTGGATTGCTTGAACATTAAAACTTGAAATTTGGCAGAAATGTTCTTATATATGGGGGATTGATGCCATTATATTTTGAACTTGATCATACAATAGGGTGGGTATATTTTCATTATTTTTAAATCTTAGCTTGCATTGGAGGTGCATTGTACTTATGAAATTTCGTACAGTGGTAGTACTGTGTGAGATGGTTATAGTGCTGAAATTTTAAGTTCATTGAATTTAAGAATTGATATATTGTATTACTGTATTAATTGATATTATCTTAATTTAAAAAGTTTTGTTATATATTTCCAAAACAGATTACTGAAAATGCCTATACAAGTTGTAACTTGAATTAAATTTTGGTCCCCCACTAGATAAATGGGTTTGGTCATATCCAAAATAAACAATTGGGTAAGACAGAACCCAATTTCATATTTTACAGTTTTCTTCTATCACTTAAGAGATTTTATATTTAACCATTGGCTGAGAGTTTTATACAACAAAAAATTACCCTCAAGGTCGTACCTCTCTATTACCCCTAAAGACAATTGTGTCTTTCATGACATGATAGAAAAACTCTGCCTACAAATTCCAAAATGAGAGCTGAGTTTTTCAAAATTGAACCAACCACCACAAACTTTATTAAAGTTAAATATTTAGTTAATCCATTGATGAATTTAATTTAGCAAATCCATTGATGAAGAAGCATTAGTAACTTAATCTGAAGCTTCTTCATTAGTAGTTAATTGTCTGTTTTTTCAGAACCATGAAACATACATGCTCATTGTTGTCATCAGTTTCATCTGTAGATATCTGTAACACAATTTTTTATGCTTTTCACCCATGCTTTTTCCTGAATTTATTATTAGGATGTCTGAAAAGATACACTTTCTACTTATTTTGGGAAGTGAAAAATGTTGCTCATCATATTGTCTCTTACTGTCAGATAATATAAAAATAAAATTCTATTAAAAGCAGATTTCAAAGGAATAAACATTTTTTTAAACATAACTGCTTAATCTTTTAATTAAAACTGTTTTGCAATATGTTACATGTATGTTACAAAAAAGAAAAATTTTAGAATATTGTAACGTTTAATTTGGAATGCATCTAAAAAAATTTACAAATATTTTCAGCCTTCTTTATTTTGAAGTTAACAAAAAAAAAAAGAGGATGCTATCCTGTGCTTGACATTCACCATTTATAATAATAAATACTAAATTACTTTGCATTATGTTTTTCCAGGTAAAGGTTGGCTTGGCTTATGTGTTGGAGGGCAAAGAATTTGTGACCTACATAAGAGAGTGTTAGAAGGTATTATTCCTCTTGCAAAGAAACTTGTAGTGTTAATTGGAACTAATGATTTATTAAAGGTAAGTTGTGTAATAAAATATGAAATATGTGAGTTCTCTCACGTTTGCGTAAAGAATGAATTTAGATATAATAGTATGCCTTTATGGCTTTTAAATACACTAATATAACTATATTTTTTTTTAATTTCCAATATATGATCGTATTACAGACACTTAAAATTTCATAAATTTTAGAAAAGTCCATTTGAGTATCTTTAATCTGTCCCTCGTCTTGTCTGTTTCCTGAAGAGGGTAGTTCATGAGGAGTGGCAAAGTGAGTGGTATGTTACTATGAACAATAACTTCATCTAGTTAAAAAAACACTCTTTCACCATGGAGCTCCTCATACAGAAATAACCTTTGAGAGGAGCTTATTATCTGCCATTTGCGAATAGGGTGCACTAGGCTCACTCATGGATATCTGATGATGACTCAAATAGACGCACCATTTGTGCTTGCTGTGACTGCCAACTAACAGTACACCACATCCTTGTGGATTGTATCTGTTATTTGGCATTGTGTTGCAAGTTTAAACTAGGGGCTGGCATGCAATTAATTCCTGGTGATTGTGAAGTGTTATCTTCTTTTTTACACTTAGAACCATCCATTTGTGGTGTATTCCAAATATTCATTTCATTTGCTGTAATGCAGACTGCGATTTTATTTTTCAGCATCTATAATGTGATATATCTTTGTGTTATTATTCCGCTTTTAGCATTCATTAAAAACTTTTTGACATATTTTTTGCATGTTGGAGTTTTTAGTTAATTCATTTTTAACTGTCCAGTTTTTTAAGAAGAAATATTTTACCCGGGTGATAACACAGTAGTGTTTTTCGCCCTGAAAAAAACTTCTATCTAAGTCTAATTACCAAACTTCTAATTTTATCTTATTTCTTCGTGCCTTCATATTTCTTTCCTGTGCTCCTTGTGTTATTTTAAATTGTTGATAATCTTCTCAGTGATAGTCCAGCTTTGATAGTGTGTTTTTAAATATGACATTAGCAACAATGTAATATTTTCCCTTCTTCATCAATGTGCTCAACTACTATTTTATGTGTTTGAAAAAACACATAAAACAGTAGTAAATGAATAACTCATATATTTGTAAATGTTTAAGTCTCTTGTACAATTTTTCTCTAGCACTTAGTTAAAAGAGAAGTATAATTAAATTTATTCTACCAAATAATTTATTTGTTAAAAAATTTTGAAAAGTAATTGTAAAAGTTTGGATCAGTCATTTTTAATTGTCATTCAAATAGTTTTTGAACCAGCCGAAAATGATTCTGTGTTATTAATTAAAATTAATTTTCATTCTATATTTTTATTTTGCAAATCTCATAATTTTTCAGCCATACTGAATCTGCCGTTTTGGATTATATAATACTGATTGTTTTCAGCTATCTGTGATCAGAAGTTTGTTTTCTGCAACTCCAGGTCACATTATTTGTTTACTTGTCTTTATTTTGCGTGATTTTTCAGCTTTTGTCAGCCATATTCATTTCTCTTTATTAGTTTTTCAATTTGATACAATTGTTTTGAGCGACCTCAAAAACCTTTGACCCTAATTTTTTATAATGACACTGTTTAAATAAATTATGTATTTAAAAAATAATGTTACATTAAAAAGATATTTTTTTATAATTAATTTTCCAAATTTCAAAAAGGACATGTTGATAAGTCAGTATTTAATTGTTTTATATTTATGAAAGTTGCTGAAGGTTTCAGAAAATTCATAGAAAAAGAAATTATTCTGAAATACTGTCCTTTGATATCTTGGTGTCTTTTGTTCTAAGCTAAATGTAGCGCTAACATATAGAGATATTTATCTTTAATACGAGTATCATCGGTTGTTGCTGTGCAAGAGTAAACTTTTGATTATAGTACATTATAGTAAATGGTGGATTTAGTTAGTTATCAAATTTTATAATCCATACTAATGAATCTAAAAATATTATGTCATTAGGGCTGTCTCACTTGGTATGTGTAGTGTTCACTTTGCAGTGCTGATTGTAATTTGTAAACAGATTATATTAACTGTGCGTCAAGAGATTATCGATTTACATAGACTCGCAAGTCCCCTACAAGAATTGTCTGATATTTATGTGAAATATACGTTTGTGTGTAAAATTTATGACTATTTAAATGAATTGATACGTGTAGTAGCGTTATCTTTTTTGGTTCCCAGGTCATTGCAGAATGTCAGGAAATGAGAAGGCTGATATAGCAAGAGAGGCCTTAGTTTTACTACCTTTCACTAAGCATGCTATCATGTCCTTAAATGATGCGGCTAAGAAGCCCATTAAATAAAATTGGCAGATTAAACAACACACTATGGTCATAAACAAACTACATTAAATTAAGGCATGGTGTTGCTATGGTTTTTGCCGATACAAGAATTGACGAAAAACAATGAATTTTTCTAATGATTCATAGAAGATTTCCTATCATGTAAAATTATCTGTTGTTTGATGAATTTGTAATTACCATTTACTATTTGATATTTTTTTCTTCTCTGCAAATCCAATCGTTCTGTAATAACAAAGGTGGCAAGTTAACTTCTTTAATGTCTGTTGTGTGTGAATAATTTTGATATGGTAGAATTCTTTTTTGTTTAGGGGACAGAGACATGTTTAATCATATATATGAACTTAATTTTATCAAACTGTACTTAATTGGTATTTGTATTTTATGTTACGAGGAACCTTTATAACCTTACTGGCTGTTCTGTTATTTTTTATTTCTAAACTCAGTATTTGTGTTTTTGTAATTATTCCAAAAAATGTGTTTTCTTTCTTTCTATAATTTAGTATTTTTCTTTGATGTTATTGTATCTTTTATATCAGTTATTTTTGTAATAATTGATGACATTCTCAAGTTAATTCTTACTTTCTATTTTTCTTTTTAATATATATACATATACATATATATATATATATATATATATATATATATAAGATACATACATCACAGATTGTCTATATGGTTACTTGGCATTTCCCATCGCAGTCAGTGGATATTTAGCCGGTCATAATTATAATTAGAACATAAATTGCCATTGCAATGTTATCAAATTTCATAAAGTGATAGCATAAAACAGCCAAATTTTAAAATACAAATTTGATTTTTTTACCCCTTAAAATATTAAAATTCAAAATCCCAAAATTGGTTTTTATATATTTATCTGAATCGTATCTGCAGGCTCAGATATAGTGAATATCTGATTTAATGTAGTTTGAAATGGGGAAAATTTGTAATCATTGTTCAAAATTTTTTACTTTCTTCTTCCCTTTCAAAGTCAAATTTAACAAAATTAAAAATTGGTTTTTAGATATTCACATGAAGATTACACATACCAAAAATCAAGTTGATATCTTCATAACTCATTAAACTAAAAAAAAATCCATTCTTAGAGTGAATTTACACTGTTGAAGAACATGTATAAAAATTTCTTCAATTTATCTTCCTTCAGTAGTTTTGCTGGGTGTTGATTATGAATCAGTCACAACATGTTCTTTTATCTCTTATATATAAATAATCCTACTTTCTAATTATATTCGTAACAAATTTGTTTTTAGATAAGATCTGTTTTCTAAAATTAAGTGATGACTTAATTTTGTTTTCCTAAAGAGATTGTCTTAACAAATTAATGTATTGACTAAGTCTCAGGGTGAACTTTTTGGAT
Source organism: Lycorma delicatula (assembly GCF_047948215.1). NCBI lineage: Eukaryota > Metazoa > Arthropoda > Insecta > Hemiptera > Fulgoridae > Lycorma > Lycorma delicatula. The sequence continues at coordinate 54,091,330 of NC_134464.1, read as the reverse complement.
ATAGTTGATTTTTTTTTAATAATAATTATGTTACATATAATGAAATTAAGACTATTATAAGTATGAAATTATAAAATATAATATATTATACGTATTCAATTTTCATTTTATACTGAGGTTTTTGTACTCCTTACCAAACTATAGTCATTTTAAATTTTAATTATTGGACTTATTCATATTTCCATCCAGTATGGATGAGGCTGAACAGCTTAGTAAAGTTAGTTACTGTCATACATTACCCAAACAAGAGCTTTTCTTTAGTAAATATAAATTTGTTCTTTGGTAGGTTGAAAAAGGACTTTTTGCTTTAGAGTTTATTTATTCTGGTCAGAACAGGTTTGTTGCGTAGTATGATGCTGTTCTCCAAGTAGAAATGTTCCAATTTCTTGAAGGGTAGGCTGGATGCCTGCTGTTTGAGTGAGGTCTTGGTTTTTCTGGATTGTTTTGTGTGTCTTGGAATTGGATTGTTTGACTGGTAGGTCATCAAATGTACCATTCAATCTTAATTGGTGGGTTAATCTTTCTTCATATTTTGGTTTTTATTTGGTCAAATTTCACTATATCTATGCTATGAGTGCAATGTATTCTTGGTCTGTTGTGGAGCGGGGAGATGCCTGTGGATTGATCAAGGGATTCATTTTCCAGGATTCTTACCTGTTATCCATCTTAAAATTCCTTTTTTACGTAATAAAATTTTTCTTCCTACAGGACTTCATTTGATAAGATTATATAAAAGTATTATCCTTTATAATGTTTCCATTTACTGTACAATTCATTTTTCTTATTGATGCCTTTCAAGAATGAAGTCCTGTATCAGGATCAAAGAGACTGAATAATATTTGCCGCTGTAATAAACTTTTTGTTACAGAGAGAGTTAAATACAGAATTCAAAAATCAGTATATTTTTCACCTATTTTATATGTTAGGACAATGTCTTAGAATTTTAATGTATTATAATATGAATAAAATTTTCATTACATAAATAGATCTGGATGTAAAGTGAAGAACACACATTTAATCTGAGCTAAAAATAAAGACACCAGCCTGTGAAAGTATAATTTATTTATTAAAATAGTTTAAAGTAAAATATTCCTGCACACAATTACAGCATTATACAAAAACATACTATGAAAGTACAGTATTTAAAAAACTCTAAAAAAGATAAATTTACTTAGTATGCTTATATGTAATTATCTTAATATATAGACTTAATTAAGCAACCTGTAATTTATTGATAGTTCTGGGAAAACTATGTTTTGACCGAAATAGATTGTTTGTATTTGATTTGTTAAACGCATACGCACTTTTATTTCCAATACTTATGAATTACTGTTGTAGTATTTATGAATAGCTTTCTGTAAGAGACTCTTTCAATTGTCACCAGAAATTGCCTGTTTGATTGACTTTTGATTTTGTTGTAATCTCTGAGCATATTTAGAACAGAACCAGTATTCTTCTTGTAATGGCCCTGAAAATTGCTAATTGGATGTTGAGACATAGCTGATATAACTGGGAGATCACGATTTGTGACAGTCCAGCTACCAAAGTCCATGATAAATAATAAAACAGACATGCAATCATATAGAAACAGAGTAATTGAATATTAGTTATATTTTATTTAAAGTAAATTACTTCTTTATCAATATACTGATTGGAAATCTAATGATTTCTGTCAACTGTTTTTGTTTTGACATACTTAATGTACATTTGTTTCATAAATTCCAGTTCTCCTGATAAACTCTGTTTGCAGAGTTTAAAAATATTTGATATTCACTTTTATGTTTTTCACAACAGCTAACATGATAAAATTTCACATTACTTACACAGAACTCTCTTACTTTATAAACTTTGTGTGAGGCTATTTGATGTTGGTAGACTATAAATTTAGGATAGTCCTACAGACAATTTGCATTGATGCTTGCCAAATAGTACTTGTTTCCTGGTCAACATAAAATCTGTCTTATTTATTTATCTGTAGTGTATTTATTCATAAATTAGTGGTAAGATTTTTTTTTAATCCTTTGAAGCTAACAAAAATATTTAATATTAGTAAAATTGTTATCTGGTGTTTTAGTTATGCGGAATTAAAAAAAATTTCCTCTGAGTAATTTCAGCATTCAGAAAACATAGTAAGGAAGAAATCATGATTAAAGCCTGTTTGTAGGGTTGAAATTGTAACAGTAGATGATAATTAAATTAAAAATTACCTGTTCATTTTGTATGTATCTTTAGAAAGTAGAAAGATTTTATCAGTTCATCTTTAAAAGATTAACTTTTCCAAAAATATTTTTTGATAGTAGGTGCCTAGAATCAAATTAGGAGGATTAACTTCGTAGGACCTAGAGTTTGGAAGATGGTGTAATATAGTAAGCACATTTTATAATTGTATAGATATTCATACACATTAGTAATTGATCTGAAAATTAATATTGCAGGGAACTAGCAGTTCTGAAATGTGTAAAGGGTTACATAATTTACTGATGACATTATTCAAAACAGCAGAGAAGATTGTTCTTCTGACTTTACCACCAGTTCCAAAAATTGCTTATTTAAGTGAGCATTGGCAAAAATTAAAGAAGTACAATGATTTTATATTTTCATTGAAAGGTAAGAAGTTTGTTACATTTGTTATATATGAGGTCTGTTCAGAAAATAACCAAACCTTACTTTTTTAATCTTTATTGTTAATTATACAGATTATTGATCCTTGTCATCTTTAAAGTATTCCCCCTCTTCTATTCACACGCTTTCCCAGGAGTATATCCACTTCGTGAAGTAGTCATGAATAGCTTCATTTGAAATTGTCTTTAAGGTCCGTGATGAATATGCTTTGATGTCAACTGTAGTCTCAAAACGGCATCCTTTTATCTCTGATTTCAATTTCAGAAATGAGAAAAAATCACAAGGAGCCAGGTCTGGCACATACGAAGGCTGAGGGAAGACAGTCATCTGACTTTTGGCACAAAACTGATGAGTTGACAAAATTGAGTGTGTGGGCACACACTCAGTGAAGGAACCATGCATGAGTTTCTCACCACAACTCTGGTCTCTTTTTGTGAATTTTTTCACATAACCCATTGTAAAACACCTTGATAATACACATGGTTTACTCTTTTACCTTGAGGCAAGAATCCAAAATGTACAATTCCATTAAAATCGAAAAAAAAAACAGATAGCATTACTTTTGATATTGGATCGAGACTGTCATGCTTTCTAGGGATGTGGAGATCCTTTGTCAATCCATTCCGATGATAGAACTTTTGCCAGTGTTGTAGCTGTCTTCCGTTATGATCCTTTGTGTGAATGTTTCATCATTGGTTTGTACAAGAAGTTGCCAACAACATCCACTTTTTTTTTTTGTTCTTTCTGCTGTTCAGTTATCAGATGAGGAATAAACTTTGCTGCAACTTGATGCATATTCAATTTTTCAGTCAAAATGTCATGGCATGATCCAATCAAGATGCCAACCTCTTCTTCAAGTTGTCTGACAGTCAGTTGGCGATTTGCAAGCACCAGATCATTGATTTTCTTACCTTTGGTGTTGTCAGAAGTCGAAGGTCTTCCTGATTGAGGGTCATCATCACTTGACTGATGACCACTTTTAAATCTTGAAAACCATTTGTAACATTGCGTATGACTCAGAGCATCATCACTGTAAGCTTGTTTCAAAAGTTGAAACCTTTCTGTGGAATTATTCCCAGTTTCATGCAAAAGTTTCTTTGTATCGTTGCTTCCAAAAATGGCTTTTTACAAAAATTGCTACTAACATGTTGCATTCAAATAACAATGACACGATAATTAAACGAAATATCAACAATCCAAGAACATGTGGTTTATAGAGAAGGTTATGTAAAACACAATGCTGCCAACTGCTTGTCACTAAATATCTCCGTTGGCGCGTAATTAAACATGTTCAGTTAATTTCTGAACAAATCTTGTAGTTTGAATAAAATATTACTTTTAATGTGCATGTTTTTCTATTGTATAATAAATTAGAGCTCTATGAAGTCAAATTTAGATTGCAAGTGAATGAATAAAGACCTTGGCCACTCAAATGTAAAGAAAAATTGTTTTTTTAGTTTCTGAAATTTCAGCTTTGTAATGTTTGCATTCTTGTACAGTGATACAATATTGTTTTCAGAGGTCTGTTTTGTTATGAGGTAAGATAAACAGGGTAACATTACATAATTTTTGTTCACTAAAATATATTCTTGTGTTTTGTAGTTATTGGACTACTTTTGTTGTACAAGAAGTTACAAGTTTTTTAGCACATATAGAAAAGACAAAAAAATCCTATAAGCTTTATATTACACTGTAACTATTATTAGGAGCTGTAAATAGATACAAATTAAATGAAACAAAGAATTGATCGAAGACAATGACAAAGAATTTTGCTGAACAGAACAATCTACAGTAATTTTTTGCTGTTCTATTTGTATATATGTAATATGTTTCTTATTTTCTGGTTAAGAAGGTTTGTATTATGTACTGTACTGATTAAATAAAAGCTGAAGAGCCAACTCTAGACTAGTGGCCCCTTGCTGCTCCGCAGCATTATTATTACAGAGTAATGCTATATATTTTTAAAAAATCTGCTAAAAACCTAATGAACCCATGCTGTTTTACAGCATTAATATTACAGAGTAATTTACAATGCATTCGCTGAGTTGAACCATTGCAACACACAAGTAAGTTTGTGATGGATCCCTAGGCCAAGTGGGGATTCCAGGTAATGAACGGGCAGATTCTGCTGCTAAAGACGCATATAATCAACCTCCCTTCACCACTCGTATTAGTACTTCTGACTTTATTAATTATAAAAAAAAAGTCTCTTCGAGCAAAGTGGCAAGGTGACTGGATGGCTACCATTGATAACAACTTCAGCACATTAAAGATTCTGTATTGCCATGGATCTCCTCATGCAGTAAAATTCATTATGAGGAAGTGATACTCTGTCGATTGCGATTAGGACATACCAGAGTCATGCATGAGTATCTCATGTCAGCAGGACATGCACCACTATGCGCGTATGATGCAACTGCCACTTAACTGTACACCACATACTTGTGGATTGCATATGTTATGCAGCCTTGTGTTGTAAATTTAAATTACAGAGAAACATTTAACAAATTCTGGGCAATAATGAGGAACTCTTAGACCGGGTGTTGCTATTTTTACCAAGTATTAATATTTTACACAAAATATAAAATTGTGATATATTTTTAAAAGCTTTTATTTAACTTTTGTAGGAATAATCAAATCTTGCAACTGCTACATCTTTTGATCTATCGTATGAAAATCAATGAAATTTGGTACACATGTAACTTCAATGACAATACAGCACTGCAGTGTCGGAATTTGATATGACCCACCCCCACGTGCTACCCTTATGCTAAATTCATGTATTTAGTTGAAGATTTTCATTTCTCATGAACTATCGTATTAAAATGATTGAAATTTAGTACACATATGTAACTTCGATGTGTAAAAATAAATATTTTTACTTTGTGTTAAAAAAAAAAATGCAAAAAAATTACAAAAATATATTTGATTACATATAAAAAATTATTTTTTTAAAAAGCTTTTATTTAACTAATATTAACATTAATAAAAAAAAGGAAACAAATTAGAAAAACCCTCTAAAAAGTAAAAAATAAGAATTAAATCAAATTGAGAATTTTAAACAAAAAAATATAATATATTAAATATAAAAATGCACTGAAAAGTAAAAAATAAATTATATAAATATATAATAAATAACCAGTAAATAAAAAATAAATAAATGTAATAATTATTAAATTTTAAAATTAAAAGTAATGAAAATATTTAGTTAAATAAAAGCATGGTACAGTTTTTATAACAATGTATTTATAGACATTTGCTGTATTTTAAAATATATTTTCTATTTAATGAGGTAGTTCAGTGTATGATGTATATACTTTATTTATCTGTAATAAAATAACTCAAGTTTTAATTCTTTGATGGTTCAAATTTGCTCAGAGATGACCTTTAAGGGTTAATAAGATTAAAAATAAAAATTAAATTTAGAAATCTTGCACAAAGTTATTACATATTGCGTTAATCTGAAAAATTATTAATTATTATCATTATAATTGTAATCATAATCATGAATTCATTAACTTTTACCGGAAAGGGTGCGTTCAATTTAGTTTAGATTACAAGCAGAATTCGAAGATGAACTTCAACTGTGTGAGAACACGTACAAAGAAAGCGAGTGGGTGGATTTTCCCAGATTGTTACTTGTAGCTAGTCAGTCTCAATTGGAGAGGTTCCAGCAGACCTTTCCGCCTCCTCGCGTCGTTATTGAAAATGAAAATGAAGATTAATTGTTGTAAAAATAAATGTTGTGTTGTTTTAAATAAATTATAAAAACTGCACCTCGCTTTTATTTAACTAAATATTTTCATTATTTTTAATTTAAAAATTTAATAATTATTACATATATTTATTGGTTATTTATTAGATATTTATATAATTTATTTTTTACTTTTCAGTGCATTTTTATATTTGTTAATATATTATATTTTTTTGTTTAAAATTCTCAATTTGATTTAATTATTTTTTTTTACTTTTTAGAGGGGTTTTCTAATTTGTTTCCTTTTTTTATTAATGTTAACATTAATATTAGTTAAATAAAAGCTTTTTTAAAAAATAATTTTTTTTTGTTCTAGTGTTGAAGAATTATTTTAATGTGTTTTTTTTTCTTTTAATTGTTATGATTTTTTTTCTGTATCCGAGAAGGAATCTTTTATACCCTTCTTGGACTTTATTGATGTTTTATTTAAAATTTTTCTTATTATATTTTATTTATTTTTTATTAAGTTTTAAATTTTATCCGTTTTCCACTGATGATTAGTTCTACCTTTTTTTAGTGATATTTTAAGCTTTTATATATATTTTATCTTTGTTATTAGTTGTAAGTTTTAGTTTTCTTTTAATATCTTAGTTTTTAACCTAGTTTTAGTTTTTTATTCTTTCAGTTATCAGAGAGGGGCCCTTTACACCCCTTTGGACTTATTATTTTATTTTTAAACTTATTTTTAATTTAAACTTTATGGCTGTGATTTTAGTTTTAAATATGAAGAGAGATTTTAGCTGTGATGTTAGTTGTAAGTTTTTGTTTTAATTTTTTAGTTTTTAAGCTAGACTTATTTTTTACATTTAAAATTTTATTACGAGCTATGATAACATAAAAGCGTTTTTTGCCCACAAAAAAAAATTTTAAATGTTATATATTTGAAAAAATTGGCCAAACATCCCAACCCCCTTGTTTTTCTTTTCTCATTCCTACCATGGGTAAAGTGCGTGCTCAAAATTTATTACCAGTCCATCTAAACATTCTGCTGGACAGATTGGACTGATTTTTTTTTTTTATGGTCAGATTAACAGACCTTCAACTGAGTTTGCTGTGAGTAATAACCCGGAAAGTTCCTCATTTAAGGAATAAATGGAGATTTTTGAGGAATTCTCAGAGGAGACTCAAGTTTGAGGTCTGATGACATATCTGTGAATGATTCCATGCAGAATAAAAAAAATTAAAAAATCAGCATCTGGTAGAATCCCCATATCGACTGGAAATAGGTTTTCAGCCCATTTTTTTTTATATATAAGATTTGCATAATAGATAAAAAATGTCACAAGATATTTATAATTATTGCAGCACCTCTGGCTATATGGAAAAAAAATTAATTAATTATAACTTAGCATGTATGTCTTGTTTCACAGGCCTTTCTTTATTAATTGGCATATTATAAATTGTGCTCAGAATTAAAATTACTGTAGATGTTTTGGTTGACTAAAATTCTTTGCCTTTGTTAATGTCTATATCATGAAAATAATTGAATGTACAATCGTTGATTTTGTATATGCAAATTTTTGCTTGAATCACCAATTTATACCAAACTCTTATAAAAAATAAAAAACCTAGCCGCTGATAGAGGCAATCTACCCTGGAGTAGTGGGTTTTTGATAATATCTTTTTTTTAGAAAAATGTGCTTTGTTATGTATTTAATTAGCTGGTTTAGTTACTGTTATTGACATATATTCAGCCAGAGACATCAATTTAGTATTTGTTTGATTTTAATTTTATATGTTTTGGTTTTAACAGATCATTACAAAGATAAATTGAGTATTGCTGATATAAGTCCTTTATTTTATCAGAGTAAGTTAAAAAAGTGCCATCTAGGATACTATGAATTGTAAGTACTTTAATCTGTTATTTTTTTATTGTTTCTATAGTGTTTAAGGAAAAAGATTTTTCAATAATGAAACCTCCCACTCACAAATATTTTATCACTAGTTATCCACAGCTAAAAAACAAAATTCAGAAATACCCTTTAAAAAAAAGCTCATCTTACATTGTAGCTAATTTAGGGATTTCATATATGAATATTATTTTGTTTTGTGGATAAAAAACACAATGTTTGTCATCAGTTTAAAACATATAGACCAGCATGTAAAGGAAAATTTTTGAGTTCATGGGTGAGAAATATCCCAAACCCTAATTTACAAGCAGGGTTAGACAAGAAACTGTGGTGATTTTGGTAAGAAGGCCAAACTTCAGACTGTATTTTTGTAAACAGTAACTGCAGGACACAAAGCACCAACTCTCTTATCAACATAGGCCCATGCATTATCTACAGAATGGATCATATTTTTCTGTTGCAAAATAATTCTACAATATTATTTTAAAAAGAAAATTTAATACATTTTTCTAGTAATAGTAAATTTTCAACTTTATAATTTATTTATTATATCTTAGTCTTTTAATTTATTTTACTCACTTTGTACTATAACAGTCTATGCCTGAGAGCTGTACTGATCAAAGTCAATTTAAGGAAAAAATAAGCTATTACATCACCTTGTAATTCTGTCTTTCTGAACTGAAAAGAATAATCTTCTTCATTTTTATTGTGAGGAATTTTGTACAGACAGAATTTTTCTTGGTGAAAATGAAGAAGAAAATTCTGATGATATTTTAGAATTGTGACAAATTATAAAATATTAATAATCTTATTTTTTTATATCAAGTTTTTATAGTTATGATTATTCAGTGGAATCTATTTTGTTATTTTTTAATGTAGAATATATTTTTTTGACAGGGCCTAATAGAAAATGTTACTTTTTTTAAAAAGTAATGTATTTAATGGTACAGTCTTTGTATCCCCTCAGTGGAGAATTCTTTACCTTGATCTTGAATCAGTTTTATTCTCTTTTCTTTACCTCTTCATTGTTGAACTTATTGTCATGCAAAGCTTCTTTCATCGAATCAAACAGATAAAAATTCGAAGGGCCCAAGGTCAAGGCTGTAAGGAGGATGAGGAAGGTAGGAGCTCCCAACCCACTTGCCAATAGATTTCAGCATCAGTTGTATCGTATGAGGTCTGAGTGTTTTCTTGGAGAAGAAATACGCCTTTCTTCTGCAATTCTGGACATTTTCTCTTCAGTGCGAGCTTGACTTGTTCCCAATCATGGCTGAGTAGTATAGGCTGTTGATAGTATGTTGTTGTTGTTCCTCAAATTAATCGCAGAAAATTGGACCACAGGCACTCCAAAAGATGGTTAATATGACCTTACCAGGCGACGGTTGTTTTGAATCGATGGATAAAAATAAAGGTTTTAAAGTGTTCTAAACTTAAAATTTTTGAATAATCAGTTCTCATTTGCTTATCAACATTTTGAAGACCTGTAAGTGAAAAAAATTCAAAGAAAATGTTGTGTTCATTGGCTTCTTTTGCTTAGTATAATCCAGAGCAGGTAAACGTGGTTTTGAAATTTAATATGATTTTTTTTTTTATATGGACTATTTACGTTTTTTAATTTTTAAGAAAATTAGACAACAAATACACTTAACCATCATCGGATTTAAGTTTTACCACAATACTGAGAGAAAAATTTTGTAGCTATGATGCCCAGATTTTCATAATTTCTCTTTCAATCATTACAATCTCATTTTCATTTGAGTCAGATATGATTTGTGTGGTTATGTTCAGTGTAATCTAACTTTCATTGTCAAACATAAAAGTAAAATCCTATCCATATTTAAATTAAATATATGTAATACTCTCACATATTTCCTATATTTCTATATTTCCTTTTATAGAACAATGAATAGCTGACTAGAATTTTAAAAATAGATAAAAATTTACAAAAAGTGTTTTAATAACTGTTAGCAAACATGTAAGAATTCCTACAAACATGCTTAATGACGTTGTTTGGCTTGTTTCATTAACGTTATCCTTGTTTTGATCCACTTGTATAAATAATTTGGTATTGTAACATTTTAACATCTTAATTTTTTTTTCATTTCTTAAAAGTGTGCTTTTTGTGATTGCTCTCATGTTAAATATTACAGGTAATTGCTTAAATACAATGAGGTTTTTTTTTCATTCTGACAGATACGTGGTATACCTATGTAGAAAGAAATGGTACATTTAAAATTTTAATTTGTAAATTTTTTTACACTTTGAATTTTATTTATAGTTATTTATTTCTTTTTTTTTTTATAGATTTTCCTTATTATTTTTTTACTCTGAGGATATTTCCATTTGAAAAGAGTGTTTTTTTGGGAACAGTTGTTCATATTTATTATTTGAAGTATACTGCTCTAACAAGAGTTGGTTTTATTTTGTTTGGTAGAAATATGGTTGTACCACTGAAGTAGAACAATGAAACCTTGAAATTGTTTTGGTTTATGTTAAAATTGTAATTTATGTTAAGATTATATGTGTTTGTTCTACGCATAGTGTTATTTCAGTGGTAAGTAGATAAAAAAAACTGAAGGACTGATTCAAACACCCTGCAGACCCTGTATTCCATCTTAGACAAAAAAAAAATAATAATAATAATTTAACTTATAAATTAGAAGGCAGTTACTTTATACATAACAGTTGATATTCCATCTATCCATTTGCTAACAAAGCAGATGTGTTCATTTTACAGGGAAGATGTAAGGTTTCACATTGAAAAATTCTTTAAGTATTAGAAAAAGAATGTTCAAATCAAATTTGTATATGTATTAAAGCAATTGCAGTTTGTTGCAAAGGAGTTGAGTAAATTTATAAATTAATTTTACAATATTAACAGTAAAAATTAAACGATAAACTCTTTATATCATTTATTATCTTAAATTCTTATATCAGTTGCCTTCAGCTTTCTGTTAACTAGCAGTCACAGTAGAAGAAAAAATCCAAGACATTAATATTTTATTCATTTCAATTATAACTCGGCAGTATGCTTAATTTTGATAATTAATTTTTGATAATTTTTTTACCTTTTTTTTTATTTCCTCCACTAAATGTAATAAAAATTATTAATAATAAGTAATAGTAAATTAGTAAAGATAAGTTAATAATAATAAAAATTATCAACTTGTAACTCAGATAGCCCACAGTGACCTTAACATGATTAGATCAATTTATTCCTTGAAATGAAGAGATATTATGTACCGTAAATCAATTAGAAATATATTCCCTCCAACAAGCAAAGTATAAAAGAAGTAATGATTTAATGTTGTGATAGAAACTTTCATAAGATTATTTAAAATTAAGAAGACTGTAAGATATTTGGTGTCCTATTGTGTTAGTTAGCTGTTGTGTTAGTTTCTGTATCATTGTTGATAAAGTAAGTTTTGCAGTTGTTGACTCAATAGTTTCTATATCTAATTCCTGTTTATTAACAAACATTTTTTAAAACTGTAGTAAAAACAAATTCTTTGATCAGTTCTAGACAGTGTTTGAGTACATTCAATTTCCTCTGCTAATGTGCTGTATTTTTAGTTAACCAAACACTCCTTTATTGTTTCAGAATTTTAATTACCACTATATATACTAAATTGCAGAATTGGGTTCACAGATCAGTTCATAAATTGTTACTATTTTCACAAGTTTATTTTTACTTTAAGCATTACCAAGAACAGAGGCCAGTTTTTCTAGATGTAGCTGTGATAAAATTAAATTTGTGATTTTTCAAAATTTTTGTTACTACGCAGGAGTGTAATTTGTGTCTGTGCTTTATTTCTGATTCAATGATAACCATCATAAGAAAAGAGTTAAAAAAAATTGTCAAAAACAGTCTTACTTCAGATTAATAAAGAAAAAGATTGGGTATAACTTGGACAAAATTACACGTCACCATCTGTTTAGCAGTAAGGTAAACACAAAATTTTGAAGATCATAACTTTCTACTTTTCACATTCATGGTAATCGATATTAGTCTAAACAAGCTTGTGTTATTTTTCTTTTTGTCCTTCTGTTTATTTAAAAAATGTTTACACTATTGACTTCACTACCTAATTTGAATCCACAACTTTGCTCATTTGATATTACAATTTTTATTGTGCCAAAATTATGTGTCTCGTAGGGATTAATATAAGACATTAATAAAATTTACCTCTTATAAACAAATTTAAAAAAATTTTTAATATTTTTGCCTTCTTGCCATCTTCAGGAGAAAGTATAAAAAAGAATTAATTCACTTTTATGTATGTATTATTAAAAAATTTATGGTTAATTTTTGTCAAAATATTTAACATTTTAATTAATATCTCATAATAGAAATCTCAAATTAATTAATTATCTTGTGTAAAAGAAATCTTTATTAATTGAAATTTACCGTAAAAGATTTTTTTATTTTTTAGCATAATCTCCGGTTAGGAGGATACACTTTTCCCAAAGTCCCTGCCATTTTTTTTAAACCCTCTAAAAAATATATGTTAAACTCTTCAAAATAGGCTTATATCTCGATGATGACCTCTTCATTTGAGCCGATATTTTTTCCCCCCACAATCCACGTTTTCATGCTGGGGAACAGAAAGAAGCCACAGGGAGTTAGGTGTCCCACATGACTCCGTGTGACTGAAGTGGATGCAGCAGCAGTTCGTAGTGCAGTTCATGCAATTTGGCCGTGACATTTCTGATTGAGTAAGCTGGTGTGTTGTCGTGATGAAACCACTTTTTTCTTTGCCAAGTGGGGCCGTGTCTGTTTCAATTTCTCGTTGAATTGGTCCAATAGTTCACTGTAGTAGTACCCTGTGATTGTGCTTCCTTTTTTCAGAAAGTCTGTGAGGATTACACTATTCGCATTCCAAAAAATCATAGTCATGACCTTTCTGGCCAACAGGACCATCTTGGCCTTCTATGGAGCAGATCTGCCTGGAAAACCCATTGTTTTGATTGTTGATTAGTCTCTGGTGTGTAGTAATGGATCCACGATTCATCAGCTGTGATGACCGAACTGTGACTGTAAAAACTGCTGCAGATTTCACTTAAGAGGTCGAAACACTGCTTCAAATTCAACAGCCGTATCCACTTGTCCGAAATGAGAAATCACAGCATCCATCAGGTCCAACAGCTTTCTAATTCTTAACTTATCATGTAAAATGTTTATTGCCGTTCCACATGACACAACTACGGCCTCTGCTAATTCGCACACTTTTGTTCGGCAATCAGCCAGAATCATGTCGTGGACCTTTTCAATGATTTCCTCAGTAACCTTGCTGGGTGACCTGGGTGCTCCGCATCAAAAACAGATGTATGGCCACGTTTAAATTTGTTGTCATAGATGATGAAGAGTCATCGCTGTTGACAGAATCCAACTTCAATTTTATTTATTCACATGTTTTTCCATCTAAAAATAAAACGCAAATTACAGATAGATATTGTTCTTCTCCCATTGCATCAGAAAACTTGTATGTTTAATACAAGTGCCTGTCAAATAAAAACTAACCTATGAATCATTCTGAAATTTTGTATGCTGTAGTTTGATAGATGGTAGTAAAATGTAGTAATGCTTACTTTCCTCAGAAACACCACTAGCCTTGAAACAAGGGTACGTACTTAGCTCCTTCCTCATATTTATTTTGATTTAATATCTATATATTTAAAAAAAAAAGCATTTTAACTATCATGAACCAGTTCATTGTTGATATTTTCCCAAACTTATTATACTATTAAATATATAAGAGGTTATCTCTAAACTAAAAACAGTTTCATTGTAAAAAAATGTATTCTGAAAACTTCATAAATATTTTTTATTTCTCTTAAACTACATACCTTATACTACTTCTCTATGTAGTCACTACATGAATTAAGACATTTATTGTAGGAATACAACAGCTTCAATATGCCCTTGTCATATTCTTCTGCCACCAGTCCATGTAGCCACTGATTAACAGTATTTTTAAGTTCATTGTCACCAGCAAATGGCTTACCACTCAAAAATTCTTTCAATTTCCCAAACAAATCAGGAGAATCTAATTCTGAACCATATGGTGGGTGATCGTAAATTTCCCATCCAAATGTTCTCAATAAATCATGTGTAGACCCGAAACTAGTGGACGTACATAGTGCAGCAGAATGGCATTGTTGGTCAGCTGCCCATGTCGCCGATTTTGAATGGCGTACTATAACTTAGTTTCACAGTAGGTTCTTGAATTATAGTGTTTCCACGTGGCATGAAATCAATCGGCAGTATGCTAAACTGATCCCAAAAGACTGTGGCCATCAGTTTGCATCCAAATGGCTGTGGCTTGTCCTTTGTTGGCCTGGTTGGTGATTGAGGATGACGCCAGTCACTTGACTGCTTTTCTCTCTGGCATGTAATATGTTACATAACATAATACAAATAAATGTAATAAATGTTTCATCGCTGATAACAATTGGATTAAGGAACTCATCTCTTTTTTCTGTGTAGCACATCAAAAATTTCAAAGCAGATCCCATTTGAATTTTTGTGTGACATTCTGTTAAGATGTGCAGCACCCAACATACACAAACCTTTCTGAAGCCTTAATGGTCATAAACAGTGCAACCAATAACAGCTCCTGAAACATCAGGAAAAGAGAAGGGCCAGGTTGGAAATTGTTGAGCAATGATCTTTTCTGATTTCATCATCGACGTGTTTCAACAAGTCCTCTATGATTATTGAGGGTCTCCCCAAACATTCTTCATCATGCATAATAATTCTGTTATTTCTAAACCGTTCACACCATTTTCAGACATTTCTTTCATTCATAGCATTATCACCGTACACATCCCAACCATGTAGGAGGAAGACCACCTACCTTGTGACGTTTCCGGTCGCCACATCATCCCCTCCGTTCCGAGCCCTGAGGGGCTTTAGTGGATGTTGTCTTTAGACCCTCTAACTGATTAAATCTCACTGTCATCAGCCAGGCCTCGGTCGGGATGCCACTGATATAAATGCCTCGGCAGACATTTGTATCAGTAAATTACATATCAAATTTCGCCTTTATGTAGGCCTCAAACAGACATCTCATCCAACCTAACATGATTCACTCAACTAACTGACTGAGAATCTGGAAGCACGAACCCTGCACCTAGTCCAGATTTGAAAACACTGTTTGTGACTGTGAATGCCTCAGAAAATGAACGAGTATAGTTAAATCAATGCTACACTCATACCAGTAAAAATCATGTTTTACGTAACATAGAAATTCAGACCTGCACCCAAATAAGTCAACCAATCTAGGTCACCTAACAAGGTGAACGTAACCTCATTCTGGTCCACGCAGGAACTGGGGACAAATCCTGCACCGCCACCCAGTCCTGTCATAGAGTCTCACGCAGCATTCCCAAGTCACAACCAGGACTGCCACCAGTGGAATGAAGCTACAGGATACCATACTCTGGCAGCAGAGCCACCCCTACCAACGGGAGCCCCAAATCGAAATCACAAACATCACCAATATAACAGTGGCACAATGCCAATGCGCCTACTTGCAACCTATCCAATGCCTAGGCTGGAACACTAGCCACCCGGGATCCTGCCACGATCGAGTACCTTTTAAACTCCTTTTGCAGACATACACACTGCAAGGGCGCGAAGAAAACCAGCCACTAGACCACTCCTTGCAGATCATCTAGTTAAAACAGAGATCCAGAAAGGAATGTATTCTCTCAAGTTCCCTAACAGCTCGTGAACATTCGACCTTATCAGGGACAGACATAGAGGACGTGGTCCACTGTATCATCAGTCCTACAATCCGGAGATTGACTTGAATCCACAAAACGAAACCTAGCCAAACTCACCTGAAAGACACCATGCTCGAAGTGAAATTGTGTATCACCCTATACAGCAACCACCTGTCTATGAATTTCAGCCGGCTTAACATTTCAATGGTTTAAAAAATCTATGATTCCACGGCTATGTTGCTGTGACTGTATTTCACAGTCGGCAGCAACATCAATTTTCCTATTCATTTTATAACAATAACATGTAATCAGAGATACTAATTATTCCTCTTGCATACAAATAAAAAAATTAACCATAATCAAACTTTTGATTTAGAATGATTTTCTTCTAAAGATAATGATGAATCAAAGAACTTTCTGTTTTAAGTAATAAAGCTATTAATAATATTGATACTTATAACTGAAATTAATTTATAGTAGCTAACAATTATACAGATTATAGAATAAATGGTATACACTGTTAAGTAGTGCTGTTGCTATGATGTATGTAACTACTGCCATGTTGTATGAATAGTATTATATTAGAATAGTGGCAATGTATTTCAGTTATCTCTTGCATTTTTGTGGTCGAAATGTAAACAGTTTAATGT
Source organism: Lycorma delicatula (assembly GCF_047948215.1). Lineage (NCBI taxonomy): Eukaryota > Metazoa > Arthropoda > Insecta > Hemiptera > Fulgoridae > Lycorma > Lycorma delicatula. The sequence continues at coordinate 54,074,726 of NC_134464.1, read as the reverse complement.
ATCATGAAACATTTTGTACAGTTTGGATTTTGCTTGTGTGACTGACTGCCTACATATAAATGAAGAGTAGAGCAAAGAATTTGATTAAATACTTTTAAGATGAGCAAGAATCTTTTTTCAGAACAAATTATTTTTCCAATATGCTAGCTTTTACTTATTTAGCTTTTTCAGGAGAGAGCAAAACGTTTTCTCAATGACTTTATCATCCCCATATAACTTCGGAATTCATATCATTCTGCTTTCTTATCAGTGATAGAATTGTTTTTGGTCTTGGAACTGGTCCTTTGCATGTCACTAGAGTGTTAAAAATGCTTACTAAAGTTTCTCAGTACAATATTTTTTTTTTTATAAAATTATTTACTGGACACACTTATTATTTACAAATTATAAAAAATGTTAACTGTTGAAACTTGCTGAAATGTTGCAGATTTCAAATGTGAATAAAAAGTTTAATAAACTATGAAGGGGAACATGATATTAAGTCTTCAGTATAGTCGCATTTCATTTACTAAACCCAAAATATACAAAAACACTACGGCAAGCAAACCTAACTTCAATTCTGTTACATGACCAGTGATACTAATGTAGTTATACCCGTGATGCTAACTTCAAAATAAAAAATTTATTTTGCCTCGCCCTGTATTTTATCTTCATTGAAAATATTAATTAAATTTTAAAAAGTAAATTGTGTAGACCTCGCAAAAGAATGCAGAGGAATAGGCACTAAGCTTATATATTATCTCAGTGTCAGGGAGTATAATTAAACAGCCACATCCATTGGCCAAGACAGAGCCATCTGTATAGATGTGAGTGTACCGATTGTACTTATGGTCATTTCACTAAATCGGTCTCTAGCAGACTGGTAACGTGGGTCCTGTGTAATCAAACATTTTTTTCTTAACTTATGTTTTATTACATTATATGTGGAAGCAATTTTGGGATATGTACTTTTAATATTTGTTATGTATTTGTTTTACATAACAGTTATATATTTTTTTTATGTATGTTGCAGGTGGTTTGAAGGACCAATTAAGAGACCAGATCTTATTCATATTAATGAATCTGGATTTAAATTGATAAGAGATGTACTTTTAAAGGAAATGTAATTCATTTTGTCTTTGTTTTTCTTTTCTTTTTAACTTTATTATTTATTAGATGTGTTTTAACTGTCATTTTATCATGTGGATCATATTTAATAATCTCCTCTAGATAAAGTGAATTTTTTATTTTAGTGAAAGTAACTATAGATATGTAAAATGTGTTACAGAAATTTGATAACATTCATGCAAGATGGTATTGAAAAGTCCTTTCTTTTTTAAAAAATAAATTTAACTTTTTTTTTACAAATGCATGCCATCTCCCCATCAAAATAGTCTCCTTGGGAGCATACATAGCTTCCAGTGCCTTAAAAGCATCTTATGAAATCTCTTTCTGGAGGGTCCCCAGCACTGTCTGTGACTGTTTTATTGCCTTAGTGGCTGCTATTCAGTTTAAATTTTAGTTGGGAAATAAACCAAAGTTACAGTAGGTTTGATCTGGAAGGTGTGGAATAACTAAAATGTTGTTCTTTATAAAAAAAAGCTGCAATTTGAGTTTGGCATGGACATATTGTTATGCTACAGAAGACAGCTTAGTTTTACTCATAGTCCTGATATTTTTATCATACATCTTGTTCCAAGCACTTCATAACATTACAAAATCCAGAATTGTGCGACCAGCAGAGACAAATTCTCAGTGAACGTCTGTGATATCAAAGAACATGACAAGCATACATTTTGTGACTGAGTTTTTTCACTCAATGACTTGTTTTTTCCTTAATTGTAGCCATAAATCCAACTTTCATCTCTAGTTATGACCCTAGAGAATGGAGTAGGGTCATTGCTAGGCACTTGATGAAATTCACAATTTTCATTATTGCACAGCTGCATTTAATCAAGGGACAAAAGAGCCAAGGGACAGACTGCATTAATATGACTTAAGTAAAATTTTTTGGTCGGTTCCATAATCCGTTCCAACTATTGTGAGGTTTGTAGATCATTTAGCATTCATCCTTATGGATGATTCCCAAATTTTCTCCAGATTTTCTGGTGTTTTGCTTGTCGAAGATCACCCAGAACAGTTGATATCTTCAAGTGACATTATACTGGCCTTGAAATGAGCATACCATTCAAAACCAATGGTTGACATTTAAGAACAAATCTTAAAAAGCCTCACAAAGCATTCCAAAAGTCAGTTTCAGTAGCCGAGTTACCTAGTTTCTTACAAAATTTTTTTGTGCAGGTCCGTCATGTATATTTATCAACACAAGGTTATAAAATTTTACCTCTGGACCAAGTATATGCACACAATACAACGCCATCAGCTGACTAACAGAGTAGGCTTGGGAGTAATCACTTCCTGTGTCCTCGTACAGGACTGTCCCGGTACACATTCACTGTGAGTACAGCTCCAAAAGATTTCAATACCATCTCTTAGTGTGTATAAACAAATTTGCATTAAAGTTTTTTTTTCTGCTCTTTATATAAGTTTATATGGAGGTGAATAATTCTGTGCTTAAATGGACATAATTAACTACTCATATTTTTAACTTTATTTGTTGTACTTAGTTTTAGATTTATGATTATAATCTTCCTTGTGTATACACATAAGTTATTTAAGTCTTGTTACAGTGATGAATTAGCATGATTATTAGATTTACTACATTTAGTTTAGTTTTATATATTTACTAAAATTTACTTTAATTTTGTTATTTAATTGTAAGAAGAGTGTGTTACTGTATAAATATTAATGTATAATAATTTTATTTATTTTTTACTTGTGTACATTGCGCCTATGTGCTATATAATTTAATGATATCAAATTCAGTTTGAATTAGTATTAGTACTTTGATTTCAGGTACTATTTTTGTAGATTTTCCACAATTTCAATCATTAAAATTATAGAAATTATATAAAAAAATTTAATACATATTTATTGAACGATATCAAAAAACATAGTACTTTAAATTTATTGTTATTAAAGACCTTGCTTCCAGAATATTGGATTTTTTCTTCCAAATGTCTTTTTTAGCCAATTAGTGGAATGTTCTGTGAAATTTTCAGTAGTTCTCTGTGAAATTTTCAGTAGTTCTGTTAGTGGCATTCAGTTTAAAAGTTAAAAAATCCCTAAATAACGTAATTAAATAATTGTATGTATTATCTACATTTTGTTTATTTGTTTAATGTTTTTATTAAATGGAAGAAACAATCCAATATATGAAAGTGAATTATTTAGTAATTTTTAGAGTTCAATATATTATGCTGGAAGAAAGTAGACAGTTGTGATTGGCAATAAATAATTTTTCTATTGATACAACAAAGAACAAAAGAGAAAGCAAACATACGCGCATTAACTCAAACATTACAGATAAGAAAAAATTTATTCTTTCTCTGTAACTAATCTTTGGTCACATACTAACTGCACTGAGTCCAAATGATACAGTGAAGTAAATCTTAGTTTTTATGAATTTACAAATATTAGCAATAGCAAATAAACAAAGTTAAAATTTTGCGAAGTTAATAGGTTATTTACCTTTGAAATGTAGCGTTCCCTTCGCTCATTAGCCAAGATATCTATTGGTTTGACTCCGGCTATAACACAGACTGCCTCCGACGAGACTGTTCTATAACCACCTATAAGAGCCAGCAAGAGGAGTGCAAGCAGTGAGCCCAGACAGGCGCAGCATACAACATATTAGCTTTACTAACACCTTTGTAAAAGATACGCATGTACGGTAATTCTACCCCCAGTCTGGATGAATGACTGTACAAATTCCATAAAAAGCATCAGGGCCTTTTTTGCCACATACTGTAGATGTTCCTTGAACTGAAAATTTTCACCAAGAATTACACCCAGGTATTTTTGAGTCGTAACGTACCAAATGGGGAGACCAGCCATCCAAACCCAGATTCATCAGGAAGTAGCCCTTAAGCAACATCATTGTGGTTTTCTCTGGGCTGAAAATCATCTTATGCTGGAGATTCCACAGTCGAAGTGTTTTACAAGCATGAACAATTCTGAACTCTACCTCGTGCAAATTCCCTTCAATGAGTAGCAGCGGGTCATCAGCATAAGCGACTACACGACAACCACATTACAACCTTAAATGCAACATCGAATTGAATTCTATGATCCAAAGAAGGAGACTCAGAACACTGCTCTGAGGGCATCCTTTAGTTAGGGTCTTATGAACCTCCAAGCCACCATCACGCAGGGAAATGGTCTGATGTCTTAAATAATTTGAGCACTTCTAATTAATTTCATGTTCACTTACGTTTCTGCATCTGAAACAGGTTAGAAGGCCACCATGAGTTATTAAATGCCCCGGATATGTCCAGAAAAATCCCTAATACATATTTACATGGTCTAGAGGAAGCTGTATCCATCACTTTCAGTATGGCATCCTAAGTGCTCTTGCCTGGTTGGAAACCAAACTGGTTGTCCATTAGCAAATGATCAGTGACCAATCTAACATTAATACACAAATATAGGACCTCAAAAACCTTATCAATTGCAGGCAAGAGTGTTAGTGACAGGAAGAAGAACTAACAGTAGGATCTTTGTCAACACCTTTGAACAACAACACAAAGTCTCTACGCTCTCAACATACCAGAAAGTGGCCGGCGAAGAGCAACCTATTATACATTCTAGTTAGAGGACCAAGGACTACTGGAAGCACTTGGACAAGGAGCGCCACTGTGATACAATCATATCCAGGGGCCTTATGCCATGCCATACTACAGATCACCTCATGCACCTCCACCTCAGTGATCTCAGAAGATTGTGAATTGGTCTCGAAAATCACGACTTCCTGCCTGACAAGCTGGTGGCATGAAACCTCACCCACCATACTGTCATCCAGAAGAAAATTATCTAGCAAAATATTTAGGATACAGTCCTTATCAATTACCACACCCTTGCGGGTCGACAAAGCTGACAAGAGGATATCTTTCCTGTACTTATGTCTAAGGGCCCTATAAACAATGCCCCTATTCCCTTGCTCCTGAATGAAGGAACGCCAGGAATTACGTTTGGAGGACCTAACGCTATGAAAGTATCTTGCCCTCCTTCTGCAGTAATCCGCAGTTAGGGCCGTACACTGATCGGGATCATCCTGTCATTGTGCAGATTCACAGATTGCTTCATTGCTGTCAGATCCCAAGACTACCAACCAGTTATCGTTCCCGCCCAGTGCCTCTAGGAATGGCGGCTTCAGCCACTGCCACCACCGCAGACGTGAAATTTTCTGCCAGGACATCTAATGGCAGGCCGTCAAGGTCTCGAGAAAAAATCTCCAGTCCTGACTCCAACAAAGAGGAGAGTTTCGGCCAGTCCACCTTCCTATGCAGGAAGCACCCCCGGTAAACTCCTCTGACCAGGAGAAGCCCATCATTGGTATAAGTGATGACACGACATCTGCTGGACAACCGCAACTGCATGAGAGAGTCGAACTCCATAAACCAAAGCAAAAGACCCAGCAAATGGGGACAGCATCTTACTCACCTCATTGCCACCATCATGAACCAGTACATATATATCGGTTACAAAAGTAACTCTGTAGCATCCCTATCTCTTCATACGTTCACTCCTGCTGTTGTGATTGATACAAGGCAGATGGCCACTACAAGTTATTAAATGCCCTGAATATCTCCAAAAGTATACCCTGGACATAATGCGGTCGGAGGTAGTAACAATGTCAGCTTTTAAAATCTGCCCTCCCATGGAAAGATACATCAATGCCTGCTACATGTTCATAAAGGATCCTTAAGAGATTTTTTCACCTTAAGCCTCACCTTTCACATGAATGTAGATCTCATTCACTCCTCTCCTGTAAGAGAGAGAATCTTGCCCACACACACACACACACACAATCAGACACCACTAACAATAAAGTAGCACCAAACATTCACACACCCAAGAACAATGCATCACAACATATGAGACAACCAAAGGCACAATGCTCACAAATAGGCACAAAAAAACATGCACACCAGTTCCAACACACCCAAAATCCATGCAACAGTCATCAACATACGCGCATCATACAGCTCATCAAGAAACACAACACACCACCAGTCACAATAAACACCCACAGCAGATAGCTGGTCAGCACACACACACACTCACTGCACAACTTACAGACAAACACACCCAACAAAAAGGACACAAAACAGCACTTACCAATATGTTTCTGATGTTCTCTGAAGCATCAAGACACAATCAGGCACCAAAAAAAAAGTGCCCATAGCTTCATTGCACCGAGGTGATTTCCAGGTGTTAGGAGACTTCCTAGGCACTCAACTGCAGGTCTGTCTGGATTGGTAACCTGCGACATCTCCTTCTTGCACGAGACTCCAATGTAATGGGAAAGCTACATGCAGCTTTCCCATTACGTTCTAGCAAAGTCCTCAATAGCTTTCCAGTCTTCGTCACCCTTCATCAGGATCTGCTGAATTTCATCCAGTCTAAACATGCACCGGTGGCCCAGTTTGTCTAGCATTTCCTTCTGTTCTTCCTCGAAGCGCGGGCAGCAAAAACAGATGTGCTCTGGAGTCTCCGCTACCTCACACACAGGAAACAGGTCCAAACCTATAAAGGTAAGATCTGAAGCTGCCATGGCCCACCAGGAATAGAGTAAGACTTATCCCAGTAAGCCATGTGACCTTTCACACCAACTTCTCAAATCTCCTATTATTTGGTGAGTCCATCGGCCCTTAATGCCATGGTTCCATCTCTCCTGCCACTTTTGCCATCAACTCATCATGTGTAAACTCAATTACACGCTTCCTCTCATCAGTTGATAAATCATTTTGCTCTCAACTCTTTCTTTGTGTCAACACCAAATTGATGGGCATACATCCTGCCAGCACCTCCCCTGCTTCTTAAGGAAACTGTTTCTTTATCTTCCTTAAGAAGGTCTGCGTAAGACTGGCCATACACCAGCTTGTGAAACACTTGTGAAAACAAGTGTTCTGGACTGGATGGCGCTCTCCTGTTCTGTGTTAGTTCAGCTCCCTCCTTAACCCCCTTTTTGATTTCTCTGTGAAAGGAGACATAAATTGACTGATTTTGCCTTCTACCCATGTACTCAAGTAACCGCCTAAAGGACGTGCATAAAGGGTCTACTGTGCGGTAGACCAAAGATATACCTTTGTGAGCCTTTCAGTTATTTTTTTTTTTACAACCTGGACAGTGAGTACGGCCAGCCCTTTGCCCTCTGTTGAATTTATAACTACAATATAATAGAACAATGATCTAAACTGAATTTGAAGCCCATTAGGACCAATCTGTTGTTGCTCTCCCTAATGAATCGCCCCAACTTAACCTTCTCTCCTTCAGGGAGTTTCTTAAGGTATTGGGATCTTAACCCAATTGACCCTCTTAGCATATTTGGTATTACCAATGACCAGATTGTGGATCAAAACTGACTACTTTCATTGACAGAGAGCACAGACTTTAACTTCAATGATTCTATCAAACAGCTCCAAGGGCCATCTCCTCGACACTAGCCTGGCAACCTGGTCAGGATTTTTTCCTTGAGTAGAGTCCTAATATTTGAAGCATCAACCTTTCTTACAGTCTGTGTCATGACGTACAAGGACGCAATCTATCTACAAGTTCAGTATCTCCCAATTTCCACTAATGTGTAGCCAGCTCACGAGCCTCCGGAGCTCCACATCAGCCTGCTACAATTTGTGCTCAGTGTCCTTACGGATCATCTAGTAACGTCCACGATCCTGCCAACAAGTCCCTCTTTGCTAGCCTCTCTAACCTCAGTGATTACTCTACAAGGGTCTCAGTCAGCATGGATGGTTGCAAATTGAAAGGGTCATTCATTTCACCTCAAAAAACTGTTCAAAGTCGTCTGCACTGACTCAGTTCTCAGGGCTTAGCACCAAGAAGTTCTAGAATAGTTCTCTCTCAAGACTCTGTAACCATAAGCAAGTTTGTTGCAAAATTGAATTAATATTAAATTGAATTAAACAAAATACGCATAATAGTAACACTACAAGTTTAAACAACAGCACACAGGTACATTAACCAGCATTCAGGCACATTAACCTAATGTTTGATATAGCCAAATTCAGGTTACGTAAAACAACCAATGCACAAATAGTAATAGATAATTAAGTCCAGCAGTATGATTAGTATAAGAAATACACAGCCAGACTAAACAACATAAAAAAGCACCTAACAGACACTAAAACCATGGTTGTCAAGAGCACAAAACAAGCATGTCACCTTACCAATGAAATCAACGTTTGGTCCCTCTTAGTGTCTGAACTTTTATCTGAAAAATGTGATAAAATTTTTTTTTTTAGCAGCCAAAATTGTTTATAATACTTTGTTCTCAAAATTTTGACAAACTTGGATTTTCATTTATATAAAGCATTCCATAATAATAATAATTTACTATCGTAATTAGTTATTTCTTTACCATTTTAAACTAAGCATTTCTAAAACCATATATAAAATTAATTCTATAAATTTTTCTTTTCCCCCTGTAGATTTAATAATATTGAGTACATATTTTAGTCTTCATTAACTAGGCATACACATAGATTTTCCTATGCATATTATCATGGCAAGCCAATTCTTGTCATTTCAATAAACACACATACCATATGCAGACTTTCTGTAAATTTTCCTGCACAATCGTGTTTGTGGACATGTTTCAGAGATTTATGCAAACAACTAGACAGTTTTTGGCTTGCAGAAAATTTTAACACAAGAAGACTAGTCTAGTGCAGTTTTTGTTACTATGAGTACATTCCACGAATTGAAATTATAAATTCTACGCAAAATACTGTAGTTATGTATACTTCTGCTACTTTTAGTCATCAAAAAAGAATAGAAATGATCAGTATAGCAAAACAATTGGTTAAATTAAAGTTATAATACAGTCATTTAAATTTTAAATTGCATGCTGACAGTGTAAAAAAACAAATATTGAAAACAATGTTGTTTTTTATTTTCACTAACATTATTTAACTATTCTTTATATTGCTTATAGTATTTTTGTGTTTTAATTTTATTGTTACTTCCCAACAACTTTTCAGCCTATATAAAGTGACATTTATGAAAAATAAATTATTACTACTGGAACTGAGAAATATTAAAAATTTTTATTATTACTGTGATGTACTTCATTTTGAGTAGGTATACAAATTATTATTGAACAGAATTAATATTGACATGTTTAAGCCCTCATGTAATTTATTCGGCTAATGATTCAGCTTAGTCAGACATAAACAGTAAACATGTTTACTGTTAGATGTTTATTTAGTCAGATCTCCACAAAATAATCATATCCACATAAAAATTTCAATGTTATATGGTTAGCTGTTGTTTATGCAATAGTTATCAGAATATTGAAGAAATATAAAGCAAATAACAATAATACTTTAATAGAAATCGTGTGAATTATATATTACAGAATTACTATGAAAAATAGCAGAGCAGTTCTGTTGTTTTACATAAGCAAATACAATAGATAATTTTTCTGACACGGTTTTGCTACTTTTTATAAGAATTTAATTAATTATCAAAAAGGATTATGTAAATACTCTCTTTTATTAATGTAATAAATTTTTATTTAATTTTAGTTTAACATAATATTAGATTTTTATCTTACAAATAAACTTGTGAAATACATATTATTGTCATGATGTAACTTGTCAACTAAGAAAGCTTTTCTTATTGATTAATTCATGCTCGCAGAGTTTTTAAGAAATAAAACATTTATTATTTATAATCATTTGATGAGAAATAGCAGTAATGGCAAAATATTAAAAAAATAGTTTTGCATTTCCTGACAACAATGTGTTATTATATGAGTGGAAATTACTTGGATAATCAGGTCCTCGCTCTCAGTAGGCTAATTTTGAAATTTCATTTGATTCTGAATAGGAGTAAATTAACAGAGAAGTGTCATTAATCATATTAAACATGATTTGACAATGTGTAACACATAATGTGAAGGATAATTTTCATAAAAACATTAATTTAGATAAAAACTTTCAAAACAAACGACAGAATATCTGGGAAAATTTTAATTGAATTACTGTTTTTGTTCTGGAATAGTTTTTTGTAGTTTCACTTTTATGGTTTTCTGTATAGTGTAAACCCATTATCACAAATAAAATACATAAAACCACTCTTGAGATATGGAGCAGATGTCGCATATGAACATTGGGGCAATCTGTGAAAGTACTATTTAAGAACTGTTCACTATGTTTGTATTTTTAACTGTTTATGGTGGTTAATGTAATCATTGTAAATTTTCTATGGTTAGTTTATTCATTTGTTGATACAATTTTGACTGAAGCCATAATGTCTTGGATAATAAGAAAATAATAGATTTGTAAAGCTGTTTTACCATCATCAGTTTGTGTACATAGCTATCTGTATTTTATAATTGAGTATTCTAGTTGGTTATGTGCTCTTATAAGGCCTTCATTAAATGAGGAAACTGTTATGTTTAGCCAGTTTAAACACATACGAGGTGTGTGAGAAAAGTAATGAGACTGACTTTTTACTCACCAAAGTTTTTATTCTTGTCAAACAACAACATTATCCCCTTCAAAGTAGTTCCCTTGGGCAGCTATAACCGGCGGAGTCATTGTTCCCACTCCTGGTAGCAGCGCTGGAAGGCTTCAACTGGGGTAGGGCTTTTAACTGGTCAGTCAGTCTTTTGAATGTTCTTCAGAGTTCCAAAATGACATCCTTTTAAGACATGTTTCAATTTCGGGAAAAGGACAAAGTCACAAGGACTCAAATCAGGTGAATAGGGAGGCTGAGGAACCGTAGGAATGCATTTTGAGGTCAAAAATTCCCTGATGGAAATGGCTGTATGACACGGGGCATTGTCATGCTGAAGCATCCACTTGTCTGCAATGTCTGGACTCACGCAAATCACTCTTTTCCTAAGCCTTTCAAGGACACCTTTGTAAAACACTTGATTGACAGTTTGTCCCGGAAGAACAAATTCTTTATGCATGATACCCCTACTGTCAAAAAAGCAAATCAGCATGGTTTTGATCTTTGATTTGCTCATTCGACATTTTTTTGGTCGGGGAGATGACTGAGTGTGCCACTCTTTGCTTTGCTGCTTTGTTTCAGGATCGTACTCAAATATCCAGGATTCATTACCTGTGATCACACAATTGAAGAATTGTTGGTCATTGTCAATTGTCAAGACGATCAACGCACACGTTTCTTCGATTGCCGTACGGTTCTGTTGTGAGGTTTTTCGGCACCAATTTCGCACAAACCTTTCGCATGTCCAAATCGTCTTGTCAAAATTTGATGGACAGTGAAAGTGTTTAAATTTAACTGTTCACTCATCATCCTTATTGTTATAGAATGGTAAGATGATTCACAAGAATCCTCATACACTCAACGTTTTCATCAGATTTTGAAGTTGAAGGTCCCCCTGAGCGAGGTTGATCAACTTGTTCTCGGCCTTCCAAAAATGATTTGTGCCAGTGGAAAACTTGTGCTCTTGATAAGCAATGTTCCCCATAGACCTGTTTCAACTTTTCAAAGGTCACACTCATGGATTCCCCAAGTTTAACCAAAACTTGATTGCACAACGTTGCTCTAAATTCTGATGCTCCATTTTCATAACACAACAAATTCACTGATGGTGCTGTCAAAAATAATGTATTGGCTGAACAGAGTTGAAACTCGTACTGAGCATGTGAAAGGGATTAATAAACCGGTCTAGCACAGACCGGTAGACACAGTGTTGACAGATCACTCGCAGTGTTAACCTTTCTCACACACCTCGTACTTTATCAGAATACAGAAAAACTAATATTTATTATGAGGTGAGGATTTCATCTTTGTTGTAAACGTAAGAGAGATTTTTCTACAGCTGTATACTTTATGCAGTCATGTAAACTGTGCAACATTTCTAAATTTGTAAATGCATTACAAATTTCCTAGACAAGATATGATGATTTCTTGTAATGTGGATGGCCTATTGTACAAAAATGTAAACTTCAGACAGAGTTTGAGTGACATCACCACACACACTGACCAATTTTTGTTAAAAGTAGTCAATCAAGCTTCCATACAATTTACTTACATCTGTTTTGAGTTGGATCCAAAAAGTTTTCATCCATGAATAAATTGTATATTACATTAAAGAAAAGTAGAAGTGCTGTAGTTTAGAAATAAGATTTTAGTGATTTCTGTACGTAAATTGAAATTGTAAAGAAAATAAATAACATTTAAATTCTAAATTAGATATGTTATTTTACCTATTACGATTTATTCATCTCCAGAGTCTTTTTTCATTAAATGCATTTATTTAGGCTGTGTTTTTGCAGCTGTATCAGTTCTGTGGTTTGATTCCAATAATCTTTACTTGTCTACATGTTATCAATGGCTTTGGCCTGCTCTGCAACTGTCAGTGTTACCGCAATGTCTTTGTGAATTAATTTTTATTATGTGTAATTTTAAATTTATTATTTTGGTCTGCTGCCTCTTTTTTTAGCTGATTTATATAAAAATTTCATAACCATGACAAACAAATACTCTCATGACCTCTGTAGTGATGTATTCAATTCATATATTTTTGTAGCACTATTTACTTTGTCAGCTCCTTTAAACAATAAATTTATATTTTGATAATCTGCTTTTATCAAGGATTTGTTTAGAAAACAAAATTAACTTTAATTAATTCTTGTTTGAACTAGACTGCCCATAAAACTACCAGCCTACTTTGCCATCTGAGATTTGTAACCCACCTAAATAAATATTAGTCTGTTTTACATTTGTAGATTCAATGCTGCTTCTCTTTATTAAAAATGTTTTTTTTAGTTGTGCATTTAACTCTACCTCTTTAGAATGATCTACAGTGAATTTTTAGAACCCTAAAGATATTTTTCTGAGGTGTATGCAGAATTGTAATTTTCGTTTTTGATTCCAAATATTTAGCAGTACGTTTGAAATTGTCATTTACTATACAGAAATGTTATTTGTTACCTTCATATAGTTACATCACTATTATTTTTTAAAGTAATTTTGTTGTAGTAGTAGTAATACTTCTTATTTTATACTTTATAATGCTTTTGTGATCAGGGTTTTCCACAATTTCCCTTATCTCATGCAGGCAAATTGAACATTTCTGTTTTTTATCTTTGTACCTACTCCTGGTGTGATTGACATTGATGTCTATGATTATTTAATGTAAAGTACAATTATTTAATGATCAGAATAAGTATATTTATTAACTTTATTTGCATCACCATTCTTTATCCAGTTATTTAGTCCTGTGATTTTGCTCTCACGTTTATAGTTATTGCATTACGTCCAAAAAAAAAGAATTTTCCTAGTATCAGTGCTTTAATTCATTTTTTGAACAATGTTTCTACCCATTTCATGTGTATCATCAGCGAACTGTTGCAGTCTACCAAAATTTAACTTTATCAATGTCTAGCTTATAGACTAAGTTCTAGAAAAAAATTTAGACATTTGCAATTATTGTTTTAATTTGTTTGCCTGTGTCTTTCTTACTAAATATGCTTTCTTTTCTTGATTAAATTTTATGCAGTGAAATTAATTAATAGTAGTTTTTTTTTTTTTAAATGCTCAAATAAAGCATAAAATTATACAAATTTAAATGCAGTAATAAGTACAATAAGGCTCTAGGAAAGTTTTATAAAAACTTTGCCTCTTGGCAGAACTTTTTTGAAGGATGGTGGTATAGTGGTGAAATATTTTGAAAAAAATTTTTTAAATATTGTAAAACTTTCCTGGGGCCCTTTGAAAATTCTGGTATGCCAAAAATGAAATTATGCATTTTATATTACACAGTTGGAGAGTTTTAAACTACACATGCGGACTGCATGAGAGACTTGTTCAGTCTGATTAAATTGCTGGGTAAGAGGTGAGGAATCTACAGACCAGTCAGCCTTGAAGCTAGCAATTTTATAAATCAAAATATAATAACCAGTATATAGATGTTATTACAATTTTAGAAATTTATTTCTAAATTAGTAATTGACAATTAATTTTTTTTAAAGTGATATTTACATAATACTGGTATACTTCCCACTTGCCATAAGACCTCCATAAGAAAGGTTACGTACTAGATTTACAAATTTTAGGCTAGTTTTGATGTATAGTATAGTTAGTGACTTTTTATCATTGATTGTTTGCATTACATCATGTAAACTTATAATGCTTGTTGCTTCATTAGTTTCATGCATTTTTGTACGTTGAATAAGCTAAGTATTAATTCCCGTAGACAGTTTGCTCATTTGCAAACTATTACATATTTACAGTAGACACTGTAAACAAGAGTTTTGCCATTTTAAACATTATTCAGCAGGTTAGGTTGGTATTACTGAATTTGAGTGAATTTATATATCATTTTTGTTGTTCGTATGTTGTTATTTATGATTTCTGATATTAATGGAATTTAAGAATTCCATGTTATATCCGATTTCAAAATCACAAATTTTAAGATTTCTATTTCCTTGAACCCCTCAGATTATTTTATAAAATTACAACTTAACCCATTTGCTTATGACATATAAATAATTAATTCCCAGTAATTTTTTTTCATCATTAAATGTCTTTTAAACTTAACAGTATTTATCCTTTTGTAATATGTAATGTACATAAATAAAGTTAAAGTTCTGAAATTTTTTTCAATAAGATGGAGAATTGGTCCATCTTATAACCCATTTTTTCTGTTTCGTCAGCTAATTTTTTTTTTTTTTTTTTTGTAGTTTATGGGAGTTATGGGCAATAGTTTCTTATTAAGACCTTTTTTACTGACCTTCTTTTGAATTGAAAATCAAAATATAATATCGGTTTTTTTAAACAAATTGATAATGCCTTTTTTTACAGTAACTGTTATTCCTGTGTAGCTCCTGTTATATCATTCATTTTTGACAAACTATTATAACAATTACCTCTTACATATTCAGTATAGAATTAAATTGTATTTTAATGTTAAATGTAACATGTCAAAAGAAGAAATTTGTCTTATTATCTTAGTCACAATAATAATTAATATTATACCAACCAAGTATGAAAACTTAGTAACTGTTGTGTGTCTGTATATTAGACAATGACTTCATTCATATCACATGATTTGATAGAGAGCAAGCTAAAAAGGAATTTTCAAAATAATATTGTTTAGAAATATTAAGGAAATTGCTAACTAATGCATTAAAATTGATTACACTTTATAAATATTATTTAATTAAACTTTCATTAGGGGAAAATATAAAGTAATTATGTAGTAGGTGATCTACCTCTGTAGTTAGATCTTAGATGGCGCCATTGAAACGCTATATTGAAATAAGAAAATAAATAAATAAAAATATAATAAAACCAATCTTAACCTATGCTCACTTTTCTCGCTAGTCAAGGTTAACGAGCGTAGGTTAAGTTAGGCGTTTCAATGGTGCTATCTAAGAACCAACTAATTAACTACAGCGGTAGATCGCCTACTACATTAATACCAAAAATAGATTTTAAATAAATTCTCTTCCTCCTTAAAAAAAAAAATTAAAAAGTCATAAAGGACTTAAAATATTTTAAATGTTTCATGATAACCATCTCACAGAGAGGAAATTTTCTAGAAATGCTTATTTGAAAATTTAACTGGTCCCTGTTTCTCAAACATAGATAATACTATTATGTCTGGGAGAAGTTAAAAAAGAAAAGGAGCAAATTAAAAAATTAGTTGTAGTATATGAAGAAATCTCTTATCGGTGAGTAATTGGAAACGAGTGATTTTGTAATTTTTGTATGTTGGAAATTATATGAGTGAACAGTATGCAAATGCAGTTACAGCTATATTCAGTGTTTGTTTTGGAGCTACAAAAAGAATGGTTTTTTTGACATCACTTCGTATCCATCAGGAGATGCAGTGCCATGAAAGTCAATGAAAATTTTTTTAAATATTGGTCCATCATTTAATTAGAACCAATTGTCAAACAAAGGATTTGTACTACCAAAAACACAGATGTCTTAAAAACTACCCATCATTTTTTATTGGCTTATTGAACATCAGTGTTCAAAGGATTCTTCATGAAGATTTGCGTACGCTTCTGTACAAATTAAAAGCAATAGTGCTCATTAAATGACAAGCGAAATTTCTTTGTCACCAATGTTTGAATCTGATAAATATGACAAGAAGTGATGAATCATTTCCTCTTGATTGGATGTGTGAATAAAAACTGCCAGTATTGGACAATAATTATCCCTAATGAAATTCATCAAGAACTGTTCCACAATATCGTTTGTGATATCCTCTGGCATAATATATACATGTTTCTTTGAAAATAATGATGGGAACACTGTTACTACTATAGTGATGTACAAATGATTGAAGAATTTTTGTTTCCTCGACAATTAGATAAACCTGAAATCTTTCATGCAACAGCCCTTGCCTTGCAAGATTTCAATAGCCCTTGACCATTGTAACATACAACTTTTAATTGCAAAACAAACAGAAATGGAAGAAAGAATTTTGTCACAATTCCTGTGAAACATCATGTTTGACAACATAAAAACTTGACTTGAAAATATATGAATTGAAATTAGGCCTACCACATTCAGGATGTATTGTTCACAACTTAATTATTTTAAGGTAAAAAATAATCTTTAAAACCACATGCTGTATTGGAGCTCAATTGTAGTAGTACAAAAATTAAATGTATAGAGAAGTTTGTTTCTTAAAACAAATAATACATCCATTTTTAATATTACTTGGACAAAGCAGGAGGCTTTGTAATTACTGCATGTCAACATGTAAGGATATTTAAGATTTTAAAGACAATATGTAATATTTTACAAAATATCTAATATCAGCATTTCATGTCTTCTCGAAGTTAAGTGATAAAAATTATTTTTTAGTAAATTTACCACTTAGAGACTGAAATAATTTTTCCAACTTCTGTGATGTATGTAAGCCCAAAATTCATGTAGGAAAGAGACGTCTTTAGCATTTTTCCTTTATGTTTTTAGGTTTCAAAGTCCTGGAATTCTACTTTAAGCTGTCGTAGACCTACAGAAAAGTCTCAAGATTATCCTTTGAAGTACAAATCTGTGCTCTAGAGAAATAAATTAAACACTCCTTTTGATGAGCTAAGGTTTACCTTGAAAACTTCCTGTGACACTTCACCTGGAAATGATAATATCAGGCTCATTATGTTATCTCACTTCTTGGAGTCTGCAATACATATTTTGTCTATCTAAAATAAAATATTCTATGACCAGCTATTTCCAGTTTCTTGGTCAAAGCATTTGTGATTCCCATATTGAAACCTGATAAAGATAAATTGTACCCTCGTATCTCCGTGACCAGTACATGGTGCAAGTTGATGGAACTAACGGTAAACCGTAGTCTAGTGCAATTTCCACCAACATAGGGTACACAACAGAATCTCTTTGCATTTATCAGGGAGTTCCTCAGTAGTCAGTCTGTTGAAGTTGGAATGTCAGTATCTGAAAATTTTACCTAGAAAACTGAATACCACAGGGAAGTGTCCTAAATGTTACCTTGTTTTCTGTAGCCATAAATACTCTTACAAACTGCATGCGAAGACCCATTATGTATTTGTTATAATACGTCAGTGATTTTTCAATTTTCATTGCATCTAGAACCTTAGCTACTGCTGAGAGGCTGCTCCAAAACAGAATAACCCATTAGAATTGTGTTGTTAGATGATTGGATTCACATTCTCCTTGGAAAAACTTGGAAAATAAAACAAAATAAATTTGGAAAACTTGGAAATTGAGAGACTTGTTGACCCGTTTTTATATGGTGAACTAGTTGAACCATGTACACAAGTTAGGTTTTTAGAACTATGGTTTGACCAGTGACTGATGTGGATAATACATTTAAAGAACTTGAATGTAAAATGTCTAAAAATGCTAGACATATTGAGAATTCTATCTAATACTTATTGGGGAGCTGACGGAGTATGCATGTTGTGTTTCTACCGAGCTCTGGCCTCTTCCCGCTTTGATTATGGTGTGGTTTATTCGTCTGTAAGGGCCATTGCTCATAGGATGCTCGACATAGTCCATCATTTATTTGCCCATCTTGGTTGTTAGTCATCTCTTTAATATAAACGAAACCAAATGATCTGCTCCTATGTAGCTTAATGCGTAAAGCACAACCAAATCTTCCAACATTTGATGCGTTGTTCTACAACCAGTACCTTAATTGATGTCAAGAACAGCCAAGATCTACTGCCGTGCTAGGCCTCAGACCTCATCACAGTTTCTTATCACTAAATATACAATTATCTCTACTTCTTACATTTACTTAATATTATCCCCCTTGGTGGCCTTCTCTTGTAAATTATTATTTTAGTCTTTGTAGATATAAAAGGTACACAAATCTGGTTATCTTACAAGAAAGATTTTATAATATTGTAAAAAGCATGAATCCTGATGTTACAGTTTATACAGATTGCTCTAGACACGATAATTCTGTTGGTTATGAATGGCAATAGGACGTACATGTTTTTGGCCTTCCTGGCATCATTAGAGTTTTTATCTCAGCACCGAATGCTATGAATAAGACTTTAAATATAATTAACTCATCATTTCAACACGTACTGTACAGATTCCATGAGTGTCTTGCAGGCGATTGGTGACATGTTCTCCAGACATCATGTTGTCTGTGAGATAACTTAACACAAGTATGAGCTTCTGCTGGATCACCAGCCATGTTGGAATTTCAGGCAATGAGTGCACTGATAGTGGGGCAAAGAGACTTGTTAGCAGCCTCCTTTTACTAATTTCATTGTTTCAGATAATCTTGTCTGTTTTCTTAAAAGGATGGTTTATAATGAGTGGCAAAGTGAATGAAATACTACCATCAACAATAAACTTCCCATAGTTAAGAACACTGTGGAGCTCTCCATGCAGGAATTGTTGATAGGTTATAATTTGCCATTTGCAAATAGGGCACACTAAACTCACTCATAGATACCTCATGACTCAGGCTAATGCACCCATTTGTGTTTGCTGTGACTGCCAACTAACAGTACTCCACATGCTTATGGACTACGTCTGTTTTCCAGCATTGCATCACAAATTTAAATTATGGGTTAACATCCAAAATATTTTAAGGAGCAGTATGACAATGTTATCAAATGTTTTACTATTTCTTAAGGCCATACATAATCTGTATTCAAATATTTGATTATTACTTTGATACGGTTCATCTATTTATGCCATTTGGTGTATACCAGATGGTAATTTTGTTGTTCTAAGTTACATTTTTAATATTGTATCATTGTGGTTTTATTTCACCTTTACATCTACAGAAAACACTTTATGTAGAAATACAATGGAACAGGCATACAGAAATAGGTGCTTTACATCTATGTTGTACTGTATGAGGAATATTTTTCATTATGATATTGTTTAATTGTTGATTTTATTTGTTTTACTACTATTTAATCTTGATGCTGTGTTAGCTTAGATTGTTTTCTATAGTAACATTATGTCCAGGCACTGATAATGAATGACATTGTGTGCCCAGGAAAAAATCTATACCATCCTCTTTCCTCATTTATGAAAAATAATACACCTGAATAATTGTTGAATTCGCAAGATAAAAATTGTTAGGATTTCTATAAAAAATGTTATAAATTTTAAATTCTCATGATTCAGTGTTTGAGAAGTTTGGGTCTGCTGCATGAGGTTAGTTATCTGTTCTGTGTTATATATCAATCAGGTATTTTGTGCCACGTCTTTGATAGATGTAGATCGGATTAGTTGTTCATATGTCTCTGCTAGACAAATGTAGGATTAAGATTGGATTCCAATAATAGCTACTTTCAATAGTTTTCAGATTAACGTGCCGTAATCACTTACACAGAGAATGGTAAATGTTTTCTCTGGAAATATGAGATCAGTTTACAGTAAATTAAGTTTTGATATGACAAACCATAATATTCTCTGAAAGATGTTGATTGTCAGAATGAGCTCATAACTGTTTACAGAATATTCTCATAGTACAGCTCTACATACAATCCCAAACTGATGTGTTACCCATTATGTCATTGAAATTTTTCAATTACAATTCTCACATTGTGAGAACTCACTACAATCTTGAGATCACAGTCTGGTAGAGAGTGGAATTCCAGTCGGAATTTTCCTCACTTACAAAATAAATCCAGATGTAGGATGAGGATGAAATTTATAACTATATATATCACATCTTGCAAAATATTTTTACTATTTTTTGTTATATTTTCACATATTTAAATATCTCCTTTAATTATAATTAAAATGTTTTTGTTAAAGAAAGAAAGAATTATCATAAAGTATTAGCAAAACTAACAGGCTGAAGTTTCAGCTATTAAAACCAGTATTGAACATAGAAAATGCTTATTAGGCTAAGGGAATTAGAAAATGTGAAATAATAAGAAAATTGATGAGTTGGAAGTAGGTGATCAGGAGACATAATATAAAATAGATAAGATATTTAAGAGAATTCTGTAATTAGAGATAGAGGATAAAAATATATCAAAGTAGAGTATTAATAAAAAAGGATTAAGTAATACCTTATTTATAATAAATTTAGATTAATGTCTTTTAGAGATTGTCATAATTGCTTTGAGTGTTATTTTCTGCCCTTTCTAGCGTTGTCACCCTTAACATTTGTAGTTGACGCATTTCGTAGTACCTCCATTCTCAAAACTACTTTTAACAACAAGTCTTCCTAATTGGAGTAATGTTAATCAGTTTAAATTCAGTAATAAAATATATACACCCCAACATGGATTAGGAATGGGAATTCCTTTGTTAGGAATTTTAGTGAATTTTTTATTCAATATATAGGAGAAAAATGTATAACTTTAGAATATGTAATATGGATGACTTGCTGATAGTAATAAAGGATCAAAATTGAAACAAAGAATATTTACTATTAAATCGAATTAACAAAATACATAAAAATTTGAAGTTCACAATGGTAAAAGAAGAAAACAATACGATAAACTTTTTAGATTCAAAAATATTAGAAGAAAAACAAAAGAACTAGAATTTTGGCATGCATATAAAATCCATAGATAACCTTATAAATGCAAAATCTAACCATCAATGTGAACATAAATTAACTGCATTGAGATAAAGTGGAATATAAAAAAAGAACTAGATATTATTTTTCAAATAGAAGCAAAAAAATTATGAAAAAGGAATAATAAGGAAACTATTTTTGAAAGATATTAAAACAAAAAAAGAATGACAGTAGACCAAAAGAAGAAAAATGAAAATGGGTAAAATTTATATAATGGGAAAAGAAATATACATATAAACAAAAGGAGTGTTTTTTTTTTAGAAAACATAAATATAGCATTTACCACAAGTAATACAATCAGGAATAAATTTAGAAATAACATAGAAGGAAAAGACAATTACAACAAAAATATAGTATACCAAATAAAATGTGATTTTAATGAAGATTTAATGAACATATAAGGTCGTATAAATATGAGAAAAAGATTCAAATTATGCAACACATTTGATAGAAAAAGGATGTATTCTCAATGAAATGATAAAATCCATGAAAATATTACATTTTGCAGAAAAAAGAAAACTTTAAATATTCTAGAAAACAAGGAAATATTCACGCCAAAATTAAAAGGACAGGAAATAATTAATGAAGAAATCTGATGTATTATGTAAACATTGTTAAAATGAAGAATCAGAATTAGTTTCAAGAAACTGTTTACTCATTAAAACAGGACGACAAACCAGAAGAGGCCATGACTTTAGGAATGGTGAGTGGAAGGAGCGTTACGTCGCTAGTTATTCGACAATTCAAAATCGGGAAGACTCAGTGTTAACTAGAGAATGGAAGTACTCTGAAAAGCATCAGCTACAAATGTTAAGAGTGACATTGCTAGAAAGGGCAGAGAATAAACACTCAAATTAATCTTTTAGAAAGTAAAATCTCTTTTGGTTCTGTATTTGCAATGTTCTGCTTTACAGGTCTAAAACTTCAAAATCAAGAAGGAAACAAAAAAAACAGAAAATAAAATCTAAACGAAAATAAATAAAAACAAATTACTGCTTATGTCGTAACAATTCTGATAGTAATTGTCTGATTAGAGCTGGAAGACCAGTCCTAAATTGAACCATTCAGTTTATTATGATTTGTGACTGTGTCATGTCAGTGTTATTTTATTGTTTTACTTTAAAATGGTATTGTATGACAATTTCTGAGCCAACTTTTATATAAAACATTACTTTTTATATATGGCAGTATTATTTTTAATTAAGTAAAAAAAAATTCATACCATATTAAAAACTTATCTTAAACTAAGTACATTAAAATTAAGTATGAGTTAAGAAAATTCATATGCACTAAAGAAACAAGCTTCTAGTTGAGAATTTTTTTTTAACCACTGAATGGAGAAAAGTTGATTTATGCTGTTTTAAACCATGCTTTTTTCTGTTATTGTTTTAATTGATTTGACTGAAGCTTTTAGAAATTATCTTAAATTAGAATTATTTTTAATATATATTTCTTTCCTGCTAAGGTCATCATAATTTTTTATAAAGTACAATATCTACCTTTATTAGTGTAACATAATTAAAAAACTTGATGTATTTCAGATATATGTATATCCAAAACCAGATCAACCTGTGGATTTAATTATGATGAAGCTATGAAAGGTAGATAATTGAACGTGAAAGTTTCTTCCCTCTTTTCCTGTTAAAGCAATCAAAGTTCCATTATTTTATTAGAATGTAAAAATTATATTAAACAACAGAGTTTAACACTAATGAAAAAAAATATCAATATGGTTTAAAACAAAGTTTTTTCCATAGATTGGTTTATAACTTCAAAAAAGTATTTTTCTTTTGTGATTCATACTGTAATAGTTAATGTTTTACTTAAACATAAAGATACAGATATTTTACTATTTTGTTTTCAATCAACTTTCAGTTACTGTTTAACAATCAGTATTTGCAACTAAGCGATCACTCCTGAACAGATACTATTGATGCAGACTAACAAGCATATGAGAAAACAGAGTAAGAAAATAGAAATGAAGTAAGATTAGCTATGACTGAACTTCAGTAAGGGCTAGAGTCCTATCTCACCAAATGACAGCTACTGTAATTTTATCTTTTACATATATATTTTTAAAAATGAATGTTCGTCTGTTTGTCACGTTGCGTTCCTATACCATTCATTCAATTGCTATGAAACTTTCGTGAGTTGTGTGCACGCCCGCGAAGGTTTTTGATTAGTTTAGACCTGCTAGGTGGTGCTACAGTTGAGATATTTACAAAACTGTATTTATGAACCGATTTGGCTCATATTCAGAATATATATTAGTTACATGCAAAGAAAATTTTTTGCAAAAACTGTACCTGCTAGGTGGCACAGTTGTCGAGATATTTACAAAACAAACCAAAAAATATACAAACAGACTTTCTTTTTCTATATATATATATATATATATATAAGGTAATGTTCTATGTGTATCTACTATAAACTAAGAAACTACTGGACCGAGGGAAAAAGGAAAAGGGATAAAAAAAGAAAGGGAAAACATAAAAAGTTAAAATGGAAAAGGCAAAATTTTGTGAAGTTCCATAATGTTCATTTTTATGTTTATCAAACTTTCAATAGTGCTCATTTAATCTATATATTTACTCAAATCTAACAAAAGCAAAGCATTGCCGGGTCTGTTAGTAATACTATAAAATTTCAGTCGGTAAGAGTTGCCAGCAAGGACAATTTTGTTTTGTGAATTATAACAAGATCACTTGTGACACATCCCAAGTTGAAAAAGAATTAGGCTAAAATATCGTATATTAAGATGTCCAGCGTTAGTTAATTTGTCAATGGAAACAAAAAATGAATAGAAACTGTAGGTTGAGATTGCATTTAAAATGCATTAAGTATAGGATATAATATTTACAGACATTTGTCAGGAAATTAATGAGCATAAAATAATTAACATTGTTTTAGGCAAACTGTTTTCCAGTATCTTTTCATTAAAAAAATGCAAGCAAAAGTGCTTAGAAACACATCAAATGTGAAAACAAACTTTCTAAACATCCTTACACACTGAATAGTAATAATATTGTGAATGCAGTATGTCCTAATGTAACATGAACTTTAGTATGATTGAAAAGAAGCAATTGTGATAGAAATTGTTCTTGTGAAAAGTTAGTACAAAACTTCTTCCCAAAAATTAAATGTTTAGCAGAAGGATATCCTGTGCATACCAACCAGGAGGAAATGTTTGATCATTTGACAATTGAGCTTCTTGCCTTGGATTGAGCGGTAGCAGGAGATGAATCATGGGTACTCTAGCATAACTTTGATACAAAAACAAATAGCACACAATCCATCACTTCACTTAAAAAATGTTTGAATGAGCAAATCGAAGATAATCATCTTCTTTTCTCAGGGATTGTCCATAATATGAGGTCTGTAAATAAAGTAATGAGACTAGATTTTTGGCAGCCAAAGTGGCAACACTGTAAACACATGATTTGAACAGCTGATTTAGGTATTAATGTTTTTAGTTTATTGTTGCCACAACAGACGTAAACAAACTTTTTGGAAATGAGTTTTTGTTGTGTGTAACAAAAATGAGTAATACTAATTATGAGCTACGTTGTGCAATCAAGTTTTCTGTTAAACTCTGTGAGAATGCTACTGAAACTTTTTCAAAATAGAAAAGGGCATATGGAGATGACGCTCTGTCATGAGCCCAAGTTTTTAAGGCGCTTAAAGCACTTGCAGATGGCCGGGAATCAGTTGCAGATGATCCACGCTCTGGAAGACCGTTAACGTCAAAAAGTGATGACAATGTTGAGCTAATCAGAGACTTGATATGGAACAACCGGCAACTAACTGTTAGAATGATTGCAGAACAATTGAATTTGAACTGTACCACAGTCGATCAAATTTTGACAAACAAATTGAACATGAAAAACATTTTTGTAAAATTAGTCCTAAAAAACCTCACTATTGAACAGAAAAACAACAGCGTGGAAGTGTGCTGTGATTTTCTAAGGCGAGTTGAAACTGACCCCAATTTTCTAAAAAATTGTTATTACTATTGATGAATCTTGGATATTTGAATACAATCCAGAAACAAAATGCCAGAGCAAGGTGTGGCACACTTCAAACTCACCACATCCCAAAAAAGCAAAAATGAGCAAATCAAAACCATGCTAATTTGTTTCTTCGATAGTAATGGCATTGTTCATACAGAGTTTTTCCCTACAGGACAGACTGTAAATCAATATGTATATCAAGAGATTCTTGAAAGACTGTGAAAAAGAGTTGCCCGCATGAGACCAGCCATCAAAGACAACTAGATGATGCATCATAACAATGTACCTTGTCAAACTGCACTCTCAATTAATGACTTTTTGGCAAAGAAAAACATTCCTGAAGGTCCTCAACCACCTTATTCAACTGACTTGAGTCCCTGCTACTTTTTCCTGTTCCTGACTTTAAAAACACCTCAAAGGAACACTACTTTGGAACAGTAGAAAACAT
The DNA here is from genome assembly GCF_047948215.1 of Lycorma delicatula. NCBI lineage: Eukaryota > Metazoa > Arthropoda > Insecta > Hemiptera > Fulgoridae > Lycorma > Lycorma delicatula. Next base: position 54,049,159 of record NC_134464.1, on the reverse strand, counting down.
TTAAAAAAATTTAACCGATCACCTGAAAATATTCTGGTTTCTAAGTTCCAACACTGCTATAAATAGTGGGAAAACCGTTTGAAGTTTTGCGTAGCTTCCCAAGGGAACTATTTCAAAGATAAGAGTCCATGTATAATTGGATTGTAAATAAAAGAGTTTTTCTGAACCAGTCTCATTACTTTATTTACAGACCTTGTATGATTCCATATTCATAAAAGTCGATTTTTTGTAAAATTTGAAAAAAAAAGTATTGTGTATGTATCTTCATTAATCTTCTGCCACTTATATTTATGTACAAAGCCATTCATTCCTAGCTATGAGAGAGTTTCTGGCCAAAATTTTTAAAAAAAGTAGGAGAAAATGTAAAAATTAAGTTCAATATTATTTATTTTCCTGCGATAATAAATAACATAGAATTTATCATGCTTAATTAAATTAACATGGAATTATAATGATAAGGATAAATAACCACACTTTACTATTTGCTCATCACCGCTAACAATTTTTTTAATGAAATGTGTAAAATCTCATTTCCAAAATCAACATGCAATACTGATAAAATAAATATTTCTGGTTAGAATGTAGAAATATATAGATCACATCTACATAAGATAAATTATAAATAAATAACAATTTATAAGCTAAAGTTAAATGTGTTAAATACACTAATTATTTAAACCTAGACACATGAAATAGTGCTAAGGTAAATACATTAAATATAAAAAACTACTACAAAATAAATAATTCTCAATTCTGAAGCCGTTATTGAAAATTATTTTGAGCACATATTTATGTACACAGGATGCAGAAATTTTTTTGTTTTTAAGTAGTAATATTTAAAAATTCATCAACAGAATAATTTTTTTTCAATAAAAGAAAACCTTTTAATTATATTTTAAATAAATTGTAGGGGAAGATTTTTTTAAATGGTTCGGCAGTTTATCAAAAATGACAATGGAGAAATACTAAAACCCTTTCTTTTATGTTGAAGTATTGTGTTGAGTTAAACAATTCCATTGTTTGGTTTGAAGGTAGGTAGGTATTATTTTTTCTTAATAAGTGACCATTCTTTTTAATGAAGATTCCACATTCATAATTTTAAACACAAGGATATGATAACTTACTTAATTTTCTAAGTATAGAACTACATAATTCATATTTATGGCCCCAATATGATGTGACAACCAATTTTTGTATCTTAAAAACTAGTTCAGACTTTTTGGGGTAACCCCAAGAGATCTAATTATATTTTATATGAATAAAGGTATAATAAATATTTATTAATGATGAAAAGCTTAGTGTTTTATTAAAACGTTCCAGAGTAATACACTGCAGCTTGATTTTATTACAAATTAAATCAAAATATAATCCCATAGGAATTTATTATTTAATAGAACACCCTGCTTTGTGAATAGCAGAATTCTTTTTTTATCACTAATGGGAATTGTGTCCCTGTGTTCGGCAAGATGGTTATAATCCATCTAGTGAATAATTCTTGAGTTGCAATCACATTGTTCCATTACTTTTAAATAATTATCTTCAAGTATAGAAAGAGATGTAATTACTGAGAAACGGGTTATAATGAATGACTCAAGATTTTGAGTTATGCATTAATGTTAATAAACAATAAAAAAAGCAAGGGATCAAGAACACTTTGGATTCTACATCTCTCACACCATAGCTATTAAGTTTTTCATAGGTAAAAAGTGTAGAACTAAATCGAATAATTTACTGAGGCTGCAAAAAATAAATTTTTTTTGTTATCTACAGAATTTAACTTGGCTATGTTGGTAGACAATTTTTTTCAAAAACCACACTAAAAGTTTGTTAATACATTTGTATGTTTCAAGAAAAGTTAAAAATCAATTTTTCATAATTTTTTCAAACACTAGAAAATACAGACAATAACAAAACTGGCCTATGGTTTTTTAAATTAAGTGCTGAAGCTTTTTAAAAGAGGAGAATAGCAGGTCTTGAGGCAGCTGGGGATTACTAAGTTGCTGGAATTCATGAATTAAATTTCTACGTGGGATAATATCTACAACTTTTTTTAAAATACTAACAGGAATATCATTACTACCCATGGAATATTTACTCTTTATATTTAGAATATAAGTTTTAACTTTTCTGGTTATAAACAGGAAATAAAAATACTGATATATTAACAAAACTAATCAAGATGTAAGGCTTTATTTGAAGTGGACACATATAATTGTTTGAAACGCTGGAAAAGAAATTATTAAATTCTGCTATCTGAATAGATGTGATAACAGAAGTCGAGTCCTTTTGTATTTTTGATTGTTATCAAATTTGTTTAAATTTTAGATCCACCTTCACATTTGATTACTGCCAATGTGATTTCAGATTTATTGTATATATTAGATAATTAATTATTGTATTAATCTTTTACCAGTACAAATAATTTTTGCATAAATTCATTAGTAATTTTTGAAATAAGTTATCAAGCAAATTATGTTTAGATATTTCATAGAGATTTCTTAATGTAGAGCTATATTTAACAATTTGTTTAGTAATCTATGCATTTTTCTAATTTTTTTTATACGATTTCTTTTTTATTAAAGAGCAATCTATAAAGAAAGCCTTCTGTAACTCATTAAGAAAACTGTTAAATTTATCATCCAAATTAATTTTGTTATTTTCCCAAAAGTTTCTAATTGAATCTTTATTCATCACGCTTTTGAAAGAATAAAAGATAATACTGATCTGAAAGATTAATCTGCTCAAAAAATTGGTAATTGGTAAACCCACTAAGTAAGTGCAAACAACAACTTTTACAGTTATGTTCAAATTTAAATCGATATGCACTGAATTTTGTTTAGAAAAATATACATGCAAATCCTTTTCATTATGTGAGTTGTACCAAATCAAGCACGATTAAAAAAAAATTATACAGAACTATTATTTTTAATGATAATGACCTCCAGCTGCATTTCATTGACAATGATGACATTATTTGTCTTTAGAGGGATTTAATTTTTGCCCTTCTTCTGCTTTAATATATTACATAACAATATTACTCTGACTTGCAGGAGTATGCAGTTTCATCCTGTGTATTCATACACCTGTGTAGGTAACTGTCATATTTACAGTTATCTGTTAATTTTTTCATGATTACAGAAAGAAATTTTAGATGGGGAATGAATGCCCTTCTGTAAATGTTTTAGGTATGTGTATTTCAGTCATAGATAAAATAAAGTTCCTCTGAAAATTTTTGCAAAAGTAATTCCACCAAAAATTTATAGAAATGGTACTTTTATGCGGATTTGAATACTAGATCATGGATTACTGATGTTCTTTGGTGGTTGGGTGGTTGGGTTTCAATTTTACCACACATCTCAAGAATGGTTGACCTGCGAGTGTACAAGATTATTCTTCATTTACATTCATACATATCTTCTGAAGTAATACCTTATGGTGGTCCCAGAAGCTAAACAGAAAAAGAAATAAGGTATATGTAACTAACTTTTTTTTTAAATACTAAGACATGAAAATTTATACTGTGAAGAACAGGTACACAAAAGCTTATTTTATATAGATTGCTTTTAACTTGATATTCTTAAATATTATATTTATACTATTTGCATGCCCCATTAGATTTTCATAACTGATTTAGGAAGGCTAAAGGCAGTCAATCTCTTACTAATCAGATTTCATCCAAAGTAGGATTGGTTTATTTGTTCCCTTCTGTAGTTTCACAGATCCAACTACCTCTTGGGTAGTAACATGTTTCCTGACCCCATAGGGGAAGACAACCTCCATGTGATTGTTTCAGTCACCACGCCATCCCCTCTGCACCTAATTCTAATGGGCTTTACGGAAGGTCATCTTCAGTACCTCAGCAATGACATCTTTCAGTCTAACCTCAGCCAGGATGCCACAAGCGACATTCCCAAAGATGTACTACTAACTAACATAAACTGCAAACACAATATATCTAGCCAGCTTTCTAAAAAGACAGAATGACTTTCTAAGAACAAAGAAACTGAAGTTTACCTACCTGAAAGGTAAAAATGAGTTCGATACACAACACAAAAGCACTAACAGAACAAAACAATAAATAATGTAATAAACAGTAACATAAAACATAACTAAAACAAATTTATAACCAAACAGAAACAAAAATGGCAACAATTTAGTAAACCATAAAATGAAATAACAATAAGACCAAACATAAACACAAAGAAGGAAAGTCCAAGCAGAACATCACAACCCTTAAGTGAAACTTTCTTCTACCAAATATGTGATAAAACTTTCTACGAACAACCATTCAATCTGGCTTTTCCAATTAACACAGAGATCAATTGTCAAACCAATAATATCAGACTGACATATCGTCTCTGTGTGCATTAAGTCATTCCTAGCACATTCATATATCACATGTTAAGCATCGTCCAATAATCCATAGTGCGCGGACACATACCAGAGTCACCAGGCTGAATTTCTATAGTCTGTCCCAAAAAGCGCCATGCCCTGAAAGAAATTGAGTCACACAATTATTCGCTCCTGGATATGATTGTATCATAGTGGAGCTCCTCGTCTAAGCGCTTCCAGTAGTTCTTGGTTGAGACATTCACAGTCACAAACTGTGTTGTCAAATTTAGACTAGGCGCGGGGTCCGCACTTTCTCGGTCTTTGTTAGTTAGTTTGAGGGAATCATGTTAGGTTGGATGTGAAGATGTCTGTCTGAGGCCTATCTGAAGGCAAAATTTGATTTGTATTTTACGGATGCAAATATCTGCCGAGGCATTTACATCGGTGGTATCCCGACAAGAGGCCTGGCTGTTGACTGTGAGATGTAATCAGTTAGAAGATCTAAAGACGACCTCTGGTAAAGCCCCTCAGGGCTCGGAACGGAGGGAGTGGTGTGGTGACTGGTAACGTCACACTGTGGGTGTCTTCCCCCTACAGGGTTGGGATGTTCTTAACAGGTCTTCGGTCTGGATGTAGCATAGATTATCTTAAACTGTTATCTAAAGGATGTCACTTTTCACAGTACTAAATCCAACTTATCAGGCTCTACTGCTGCTAATTCTCACCACTGATATCGCTCATTGCTGCTGGAAAAGGTGGGGAGGATAAGCCGTGCTGGGAATTGTCCTATGTATTCATTCATGGTGGAATGACCTTTGTTGCAGCCGAGTGTGGAACGATGACGGATACGAGTTCGTTCATTGTTGAAGAATGTTTGTTAGCTATTATATGTAGGTCCACACACTGGTAAAACATTGGAGAACATTATGAATGACTTCTTTGTGCGTTTTGGGAAATTGTCACCGTTATCAAATAAATTGCCGCCTTGGTTTAATACCTCGGTTGAGTTTAAATTATTCTAAATATTTTATTATTCGTTGATTGATTGAAATAAATAACTATATAAGCTGGCTTTGCTCTAGAATCTGGCAGTCTCTTTCCATCATTCAAAGATTCAGTTGTTTGTTAATGCGAATTACAATATCAAGATTATAATAACTGAAATTAAGCATTTTTATTTATGTATATGAACCCGCGAATAATTAACTATTTAAAATAATTAAACCTACCCGAGGTACTTCACAAAGTCTGCAATTATTTCAACATATTTTTGGTCATCCGGCAAAAGTTCTTGTTTAGATTATATTCCAAATTATTTTTATTACAATGTTCAGTCTTATACTTCATATATGTAACATGTTTATAAATAAATTAATTAATAAATAAATTACATATTAAATTCATGTTGAGTCTCTGATGGCAGATACTAGGCTGAAGACAAGAACGTAAGACCATATTTAAAAAGGAGTAACAAAAAAGTGAGAATTTGGCAGGGATGCCAACCTAAGCTAACGAGTAACAAAAAATGTGAGAATTTAGCAGAGATGCCAACCTTAATTAAAAAATTAAATTACAGCAAACAATACTGACATGGGTTAAGAGGGCTTTTATAAAGTGTTTTTGATTCGCCACCCATTGTTAGGCCGAATACTTGAGCTGTGACATGTGCTGCTGTAGAGTCATCGATTCATTTTCGTCCAGCCATAGTTAATGAATTGAATGACAAATTACAGCAAACAATACTGACATGGGTTAAGAGGGCTTTTATAAAGTGTTTTTGATTCGCCACCCATTGTTAGGCCGAATACTTGAGCTGTGACATGTGCTGCTGTAGAGTCATCGATTCATTTTCGTCCAGCCATAGTTAATGAATTGAATGACAATAGCATGCAACATTCGAGATGTTTATGCATGTCAGTTATGATTACACCTCATGTTATGATGTGGAATCAGCCCAAATAATTACTTATTATTTGGGCTTATTTCCTTGGTCTTTATTTTTTCAATGGCGCAGTTGTTTGAGAATAATTGACGAATGGTTACTTCCAGAATTATCAGCCAAAGGGATTGCTGACATAATTTCGTTTTAACAAGATAATCTCCAGCGAATTTTGCTTTGAATATCTACAGATGCTTTAAAGAAATTTTTCCAAATAGTTGGATTGACGGAAGAAGAATTTCTGGCTCCACTGCCTTGGCCAGCAAGAGGCCCTTACCTCTCACACCTGACAAATACACTCTGGGGTTTTATAAAAGAAGAGATTAAAAAATGCAGATACGTCAACAACGAGCAACTCCAAGACACTGCTCGATCAGCCTTTGAAATATCACCCCTGAGGTCCCCCTATGGATTATGGGATTGGTGGTCCCGGTTGTGTTTCTCGGTTTTGCTGTTTTATAGCGGGTTTGGGAGGCATGGTCATGATCTATTTTTTGCCGACAAGGGCGGAATGCGGACAGACAGTACTCATCTTTCTTCTCGGTTGTGGAGCCGGGTCGAAGGTGGGCTGATGTGAGCCTGGCTGTGCCAAAGTTTTGCGCCGCTTAGTGTGAGTCAATCAGTTCAGTCCTTGGAAGTTTCGGAGTGCTTCCTCGGTAACCGTGGTGAGTCATCTCAGTTGTAAGGTAACGTCGTTAATTTAACCCTAATCGTAATGTTTTAAAATCATAATTAAATACGACTAAAATATATATTATATAACTGTAAAGCAAATTTACACAATAATGATAATTAAAGGTACTATAACTTCTTTCTTGGAAAAAAAAAGAAAATCGATGTAAACAAATAAGTTAATATTTTCTGACAGAAAAGGTACCGTGTTTATTTCAAAACATTACATGAATTAAAGGCTTTGTTAAATAAATGCAAATACATCTGAAGTATATTGCACTCAATCTAAGTATAAAGTAATGATGTTATAAGCCAGTTCATATTGTAATGAAATATATACACACAGAAATTAACTACTTTACCTTGTTTTAAATATGTTGCCATTCTTTTTAGAATATCGCTTAAGTATCATAACTGTTTATGTGACCCTTGAGAAGCACATCTAGTTTACAGATAGTATTAATCGTTCGTTAGTTTATACTCGATAACAATTCGTTTGAATTTTCAAAATTTGTCATACCGTTCCGGAGATATAACTAAATTTCCGAATAACCAGTCGAGAAATTATTATTTCGAGAATCGCATTATTTTTGGATTTTCTAGTTTGATTTTATTTAATTATTCTGAAATTTTTGTTTAATTTTATCCACATTAAAGTTAATTACAGAGTAACTGAACGATGTACCTTCACAAGAACGACATATACGTCAAGGCATAAATGCCCGATGTTTAATAAATTGCAAAAAATTCTTATCTTTTAGTTCATTACTCCACCTATATTGTCGGACAACATTCTCTCTAAGTCGGAGATGATCATCGTTTCGTTTATTTGTTTTTTATTGCCAATCATTTAATCGCTTTTTGGATTTATATAATTCTTCTCATCTTAATTTGCGAACAAGTTCTTTAGTTTTCAAATTGTAAGATAGTTTTTTTTTTTAACAAAAAATATTTATGATCAAGTATAACTTTATTGTCCGCACTACTTTGTGGATTAAATTTTCATTCAATAATTTGCCTCCTATAAAAAGTTCCTTTTTATTTCAATAAAATACATTTTTATCGGACAATTCCATCTTCAACTCTATGCAAAAGACGAAATCAAAACGCATCCCATCAAGTATTTCATGATTTATTTTATATTTATATTGAGCACTATTCACGCATACAGCCACGCAATTTTCAAACTAGAAATTTGTCTTCGAATTTATTTTCAAAATTAGCGATTATTATTATTTTTTTATAAAAAAAAATATTATTTAGCAGTAAGTACGACTTACTCCTCATTTCAAAATATGGAATCAAAACACATTCTGTCAAACTTAAACTTTCAGTCGATCATTTTCCTACTACATGAAGATTCTTTTATACTCCAATAGACATTTTTTTTAAACATACAACTAACTACGCTTGAACATATTTATATACTAGAGCTCAACGAAAGAGATGTAATGAATAAAGTGTATCATTACTTATTTATATATAGTATTCTTAATAGCGTTTCGTATCTTACTGAATTTATGCTGAAGAATTCGTTGTAGTATAAAAACAATATGTCTCGTATTAAAATGGATCCCTATAGAAAAAATATAATTAATCAAGAAACCCCATATTTTCATTCGTCCAATGAAAATAAATCGAGTAACGAGACTTATAAAGACACAAACGAGACAAAATAAACACACAAGACTTCGACCATACTTGACCGGTCCGCCGATCATCCCTATACAAAGTTATTATTTGACCATTATTATTTAATGAAGAATAAATTTTGGCATGTATTTTAATAGACTTGACTGTCTACTTAAAACAGTGACATTTTAATAAAGTATGCAGTAACACTGAGTTGTTCACGCTTTTTCAAAAAAAATTTGTCTCCAAATTTATTTTTAAAATTAGTGATAATTATTTTTTTTATAAATAAAAGCTATTTAGGATTAAGTATGAAATTTTATTATGTCTAAATAAATATAACATATAATAATTGTTTTGAATATCTTTTTTTTCCAGGACGTAAAACGCTTTCGCGTTATCATCGTCCTGACACGATGTTTTGTTGTAAAAAATAAATGTTCAAACTTCACCAAAATGAGTATTAAAATGCACATATTTTGAGTAACTGACAAGACACGGTACCATTTTCTTTAGCCGATTTTTTTTTAACAACTTGTTACACCATCCATCCGCACGCAATGTCAGCCATCTTTTTCGACTTAGTCTGAATAATTGTACATTGTTGCTGGACCTATTAATAAGAGGGAAAGACTTTGTCACTATGATTAAATATTCAAACTGTATAGTTTCTTCTATCTGAGCATTCCAACATTATTTCTACTGGATTTGCAACTGTGTGAAGAAAGAATATCTGCGAGAGCAATGAGCTCAGGCACTATTGTTAACTTACTTTCTTTTTCATAATATTTATAACTTATTAGAAGATGTAAAACATTTACACAGTATTATGACGTATGCCAATCAGTTTCTTAGGGCCTGTTTGTTTTTTATATATTTTTTCCTGTTACTGATCAGTCATTATGATGACCTAATTCAGTAATAAATTGAGATCTGCCAAGTTAAGATATTCTGCATCAAGGCAGAAGATCTGTAAATAAAATATATAAATATTCTTTTTAAATTTATGTATTGTCATTCATTTTAAATTCTTTCCTACAATTTTGAACTTCAAGGCAATATGTTCTTCGTGTAAATGTAAAATGAAACTGTTAAAAAGCAGCAATTTATAACAAACCAATTAAGAAGAAATAATATATGCTTCCATGATTGAACATCCTACCTGCTGAAAAATCATAATATTTTTTTAACTGTTTATAAAACATAATAAATATAACTGAACATTCACACAGGTAATAGGTCAAGCAAAAGTACACAATAGTTCTTGAATAATAATTTTCGTAACAGTAAATTTTTCAATAACCGATTCCTAAATTAGTAAAGGGAGTTACTTTTACACATATTTGAATACTAGATTGTGGATACCGGTGTTCTTTGGTGGTTGGGTTTCAATTAACCATGCACCTCCTCAGGAATGGTTGACCTGAGACTTTACAAGACTTCATTTACATTCATACATATCATTCTCTGAAGTAATACCTTACAGTGGTTCTGGAGGGTAAACAAAGAAAGTAGTTGTAGTATATTCCTAAATATACCATCTGAGAAACCATCTCAGATGGTTATACCATCTGAGAAAGTACACTACAAATAGTGTAATAGTCGATTGAATAGGTGAATAGCTAAATGAGTATTGAATATGCATAAATTTGTGCTTGAATAACTATGTGGAGTGATTAAATCTTACTGAATAATACAATTTGTAGAAATGGATTTCTTAAATAAGTAAATATTTTGTACAGATAACAAAATTGGTCATATACATTGTATATATAAATATATATACATATTACATAGATAAATTGCTTGTACAGATGCAAAACCTGATTATACATACACCTTGAATACATGGATTCTTTAGTATTACTTAGTAAGCAATCTCTTTTACAATGTATTAATGGATTTCTAGGATAGCTGACTGCTTGTATAGATATTTTAAATACGTACATCACTGTTTTGAGTGCATCTGCAATGCACTCAGTGGTGTTTGTAGTATTCAGATTGGCTTTTTGATATCCACAACACACTAAATTGTCTAAACCTGTAACTGCTTTCATTTTTAACCCTTCATTTCATTTTTCAACCTGTAACTGTTTTCATTTTTAAACAATTCATGGAGAATTTTAGTACTTCGTTAATCAAAAGAGTTAGTAGTAAACAAGCACATATTCAAGTCTTGGTAGAGAAATATTTCGATTTGAGTAAAATATGATTCTGCTATACATAAAATTCTCACAACCACTCAGTGATACATCTTATTTTAACTGGTACATCAGCTACAGTTGTAGCTGATTTTAACTGGATGTATAAATCTCTCCATTGGTTTAATAAATAATCAAGTAATATACCATCCCATTGACATTTAGTTTGCTGTAATTGTTGCATAAAATGTTTACATAAAAATATTATTGGTCCAAGTAAGCCAATGGGTCATAAATTGCAGCAATTACATTTCTTATGAATGACAGACACATTTTTCTGTTTAGTAAACTGGAATGTCAATGTGTCTAAGCTA